>NC_056729.1:33885653-34048153 GCF_019279795.1 Protopterus annectens
AGGACAAGTCTCAACCTTACAGGAAACAGTCCCAATGACTTCCCCCTTCGTACGCCAAGCACTTCCCTTTTGGCAGCCCCTTTAGGGGGAAAACTAGCACTTTTTTCTCAAAACTGGCAAGCAATCACCCAAGACAAATGGGTTCTGAATATTGTGTCTCAAGGTTACAGGTTCCACTTTCATACTTTACCAAGGCTAAAAGGAATGCCAGACCTGCCACAAAATCAATGGGCAAAGGCACAAAAACAAATTTCAGCCATCATGGACATGTGAGCTATTCAGAAAGTACCACAACAGGAACAAGGACAAGGATTTTACTCAAGACTCTTCCTGGTCCCCAGAAAGGACAAGGCCTGGAGGCCCATACTAGACCTTTCAATTCTAAATACTTACCTGGATATTCCGAAATTCAAAATGTTGACATTACAGCAGCTTCTACCCATGCCGGGCAAGAAGGCTTGGCTTGTTACTCTGGACCTGAAAGAGGCATACCTGCACGTCCCTATATATGGACGTATGATTCTTGAATGGATCTATTTATGAGAATTGAGATAGGATAGGCGATGCTATCTGCTGATTGTTTGAGGAAGGTAGGTGGGAGGTTGTCAGGTAAATTGCGACAGGGTTTGAGTTTGAGGAGAAGTCTTTTTATAGTGGTTATATACTGGACACCATTAATGCCCACCCTTAAACTAATACTTTGTTGTATGTGCACACCCTTAAACTAATACTTTGTTGATGCACCTTTTGATTTAATTACAGCATTCACTCTTCTTGGGTACACACCTGCCATCATTAAAAAGAGACTCTGATTAACCCCAAATAAAGTTCAGCTGTCCTAGTAGGATTTACTCAGTTGACAGCTACAGCAAAAGCCATGGTTCGCAGAGAGCTTGCAAAGCATCAAAGGGATCTCACTGTTGAAAGGTATCAGTCAGGGAAATTTCCACAGCATTGGATATACCATGGAACACAGTGAAGACAATCATCAAAAAGTGGAGAAAATATGGGATAACAGTGATGTTGCAAATAACTGGATGTCCCACCAAAACGGATGAAAAGTCAAGACAAAAACTGGTCAGGGAGGTTGCCAAGAGACCTACAGCAACACTGAAGGATTTGCAGGAATTTCTGGCAAGTACTGGTTGTTTACTACATGTGACAACAATCTCCCATATTCTCCATATGTCTGGACTATGGGGTAGGGTTGCAAGATGGAAGCCTTTTCTTACACAGAAAAACATCCAGGCAAGGCTAAAAATTGCAAAACAATACATCAAGTCTCCCAAAAGCATGTGAGAAAATGTGTAATGGTCTGATGAGACCAAGGTTGAACTTTATGGCCACAATTCCAAAAGGTACGCTTGGCGCAAAAACAACACTTTGCATCACCAAAAGAACACCATCCCAATGTTGAAGTATGGTGGTGGCAGTATTATGCTTTGGGGTTTCTTTTCTTCAGCTGAAACTGGGGCTTTATTCAATGTGGAGGGACTTATGAACAGTTCCAAATACCAGTCACTTTTGGCCCAAAACTGTCATTGACTCCCCAATTGATTTTAACATTCTGCAGGGGGTCTCACAGCTACAAATGACTGGTGCCAAAGTCATGGCCTTAAGTTAAATGCAAAAAAAGTATTATCATACCATTCGGCAGAAACATGGCCCCTACCAATTACCACATCAATGGCGACCCCCTAAGCACACAACCTATGGTGAGAGACCTGAGTACTTAGGTTGACAACAGTCTCACATTTGACCATCATGTGGCTGCGGTGGTCAGAAAAGCCTTTTACTTGGTTCGTCTCATAAGCAAAGGGATTGCATCCAGAAAAAAAAGGTTATTACCTCTCTGTACTCCTCCCTTATTAGACCTATAATTGAGTATAGTGCCCCGTTTGGTATGTACCTCTCCAAACACTTGTACCAACTGGAAAGGCCACATAAATGCATACCTCACAAAGAGAATCCATGGCCTCCAACACCTATCCTATGTGGACAGGCTTAAATTGCTATCACTCTACTCGGTATCATACAGATTGCTCAGAGGTGATCTGTGTCTCACCTACAAGGCAATGTCAGACCTACTGGAGATGCTCCATATCTGTAAGTCTAACTCCTTGTGCATTACCTGCTCGATAGGCCTAACTCTAATATGCAACATCAACAAAACCTGCTGGAGAGCCAGGTTTGACTCCCATAGGTTGCCCCATCTCTGGAATAGACTTCCCATACATGTCAAACAGACTACCTCACTGACTCTCTTCAAACGCAACCTTGATTAGTGAATGAGAAACCATAAATTTGTCCCAGGGGATGTTCATCGTGTTACACTGCTGCAGTCATTATATTTGGGTTATCCTGCCGTCAGGCGGTTTCCCAGTCAGCCTGAGTTCCAAAGTCTTGGTCCAGCGTTGGTTGCTGTCACCTCCTCCCTGACGTCAGTGCGACAGGGATATATAATATGCAGCCGACGCCATTTTCTCCAGTCTTTCTTGCCACGTGGTGCCCGAAGCAAAAGCAGTTCGCAAGTGCCGTTTGGCCGACTCCTGAGATTTCCATTCCGAATCCAGAACCGAAGTCTTCAACAAAGCTAAGTACCCCTTTGGGGAAACTTTTTCTTGCTTCAGACCGATGTCAGTAAAAGTTAATAACTGTATTTCTTGTGGGAAGCAAATACCTCATAAGGATTTCCACTCTTATTGTATCCCATGCCTAGGCCCAGACCACGACGTCACTGGTTGTCGGTTTTGTGCTAGGTTTAACAAGCGCACTATTAAACGTCGGTTTGATTTTGCCCGACATTATTTTGGCAGAAAATTCAATTACACCATGCCGTTGGAACTTCCGACGACGGAATACATAAAAAGCGCAAAGACAAGGACAGGCATCCGAGGCCCAAAACTGACGACGAGGCCTCTTCTAGGCCGGTCACCGGTTCTCCGGTTTTCAGCGAGGCACCTACAAAGCCCCTGACTACCGCTTCCACAGAACCACAGACCGCCTCCGACTCCCACGTAGAGCTGGCTGGGCCTTCGGACGCTCTAGGTTTTCAGCCTACCGAAACTAACCCTGCAGAGGGAACCGAGGTAGCTGAGCAATCCACAGCTTCAGAGGGTGTTTTCAGACCTACCCACTTAACCATTAAACCCTCTGCTAAGTCTAAGACCCCCTTAAAAACAAAGAAACAGATACAGCATTCTCCAGGACAGGCTTCCATGCCTAAGAAACAGATGCTCAAAATGGCCGAAGACCTAATCACTCTGATCAGGGGGTCCCATCTCCCTCCTGATAAAAGGCCCAGACAGGATGCAGGCTATGAATCTTCCGACCAGGTGTCCATTTCTTCAGATTCATCCTCAGACCTAGGATATTCTTTACCCCCTTATGAGGATTCTGATGCTGAGGAATCAATTCCATCAGCCTCTCCCCTTGAGGGACTACTCCTTTGGGGAGACCTGACATACCATGAGGGAGCATTTCCATTGGGAAGGCCAGGATTACTCAGAATCCAAGAAAAGGCTCAGAGACTTCCTTTTATTATCTCAACACAGACCCCTTGCTATTCCGCCAGTGTTAGATATTGTGGATGATGTGTACACTGAATCCAGCTTAAACCCTGACTCCTTACCTCCAGCCCCAGTTAAACCTGATAGATATTACAGAGTCCCTGACTCTCACAAATTCCTGTATAAAAGCCCTGTTGCTGACCCTGAAACTATTTCTCAGGGACCCAAAGGGATTAAGGCCTCATCAGCAAAAAACCCAGTTCCCTCTGACAGAGATTCCAGAGCATTAGACAGATGGGGAAAGAAAGTATATACGTCTGCAACTTTAGCAATGAGAGCCTTGAATTGCCAGTTTCACATGCTAAAATATCAGCATTTTTTGATGTCTCAGTTGAAACAAAAGATGCTTCCAGATTCAGATCCTCCTAATTTTAAAGAAATGCAGGATTTATTGCATGCAGCTGAACAAGTGGGAAAACATACTTTGCAATGTGGGTTTGATTCCTTAGAGGCCTCCTGTAGGGCAGCAGTTACAGGCTCTGTAATTAGAAGACATGCTTGGTTAAAAGAACATACGTTACCAGAACATGTTAAGGCAAAATTATTGGATGCACCTTTGCAGCGGGATGTGTTGTTTGGAGTTAAGGCAGAGGAGGTATTAAAGAAGATGGTGGATAAGGCAAAATCTATGCAAACGGTGAAGGATTTCTTACAGGTTCAGCCTCCTCATTTTAGCAGAAATTGGCCAGCAAAGAATTGGTCCTTTCCAGTCACAGACAGACCTCAAAGAGGCAGATACAGACATCCAAGAGGTAGAGGTCAAGCACAAGGTCCTTACAGGCCTTGACAATGGGGTACACCAGGCCAGAAAGAAGGGGAAGACAGGCCCCAACCATATAAAAAGCAGCCTCAATGACTTCCCACTACAGTTGCCAAACAGCTCTCTCTTGGCAGCCCCCTTAGGAGGAAAACTGGCACTTTTTTATCACAATTGGCATTGCATCACCAAAGACAAATGGGTTCTCAACATTGTATCTCAAGGTTACAGGTTCCACTTATACACTCTTCCAAGGTTAAAAGGAATGCCAAATCTGCCACTAAATCAATGGGCAGAGGCTCAAAAACAAATTACAGCACTCATGGACATGAGAGCTATTCAAAAGGTACCACCACAGGAGCAAGGACAAGGATTTTACTCAAGACTCTTTCTGGTTCCCAGTAAGGACAAAGCCTGGAGACCCATTCTGGATCTTTCTTCTCTAAACACTTACCTGGATGTTCCAAAATTTAAAATGTTGACACTACAGGAGCTTCTTCCCATCTGGGCAAGAAAGCTTGGCTCGTGACTTTGGACCTCAAGGAGGCATACCTGCATGTCCCTATCAGACAAAACTGCAGAAGATACCTCAGATTCATAGCTGGTTCAGTGCACTATCAATTCTCTGCACTGCCCTTTGGCTTATCTACTGTGCCCAGGGTCTTCACAAAGTGCCTGGCACCAGTAATTGCATTTTGCAGACAAAAATGAATTCAAATTTATCCGTACCTGGACGACTGCCTGGTTCAAGCAGAGGGCAAGGACATTCTTCGAAAGCATCTGGCATTCGTAAAAAAGTTATTAAGTTGCCTGGGGTACACAGTAAACGAAAAGAAATCAAAATTAGTGCCCTCACAACAGATAATATTCCTGGGTGCCAGCTTGAATACAACTCGAATACAACGGCCCAGATGGCTTATCTCACGCCAGACAAGCAAGGACAACTGACTCAATATTTTCAGTTGATGGCAACAAAGACCCAACTCCCCGCAAGAAAAATTCTGCAGGCCTTGGGCTACATGGCATCTTGCATACTACTAATTCCATATGCCAGACTACATATGAGGAAACTAAAGAGTGTATGGTCTCAACACTGTCAAAGTTTGGAAACAGTTATACCACTAATTCCTTGTCTTCAACAGGAGTTTCAATGGTGGGCTCAAGCTTGTCACCTCAACAAGGGACAGCCTTTTACACAACCCACAGCCAGGCAAACACTGACAACAGATGCATCGGATTAAGCCTGGGGAGCACACATGGCAGGAAAATGTATTCAGGACGAGTAGCCCGCAGAGCAAAGGCATTTTCACATCAATCAAAAAGAGATGCTAGCTGTTCAAAATGCACTTATAGCTTTCAAGGACCTGCTGCATCCGGGACAACTACTACTAAAGACAGACAACTCCACAGTTATATGGTACATAAACAAGCAAGGGGGCACTCACTCCTACCCCCTCTGCAGACAAGTCATGACCTTGTGGAACACAGCTCTAGACTTCCAAGTTCATCTGCAAGCACAATTCCTGCCAGGAGAGAAAAACACACTGGCAGACGACCTAAGCACAAACATCATGGATCCCCACGAATGGGAATTGAATTCACAAATATTCAGAATGATAACACAAAAGTGGTGGAGCCCGGACATAGATCTGTTTGCATCAACAATGAACTGCCAGCTACAGAAATTCTGCACAAGGAGTTACCATCCACAAGCATGGAAAGTGGATGCCCTCTCATTCAGCTGGAAAAACCTGCAAGTATACGCTTTCCCACTTTTACCTCTCCTTCCAAAGGTACTCATAAAAGCCAGGCAAGAAGAGCCAAAGATGATCCTGATTGCACCAGACTGGCCACGCCAGCACTGGTACTCCGTCTTAAAGAACTTAGCACAAGAACCACCCTGGATTTTGCCTCAAATCCCACATTTGCGGACACAGCACAACAATCAGATACTTTACAGCCAGCTAAAGACCTTAAACCTAGCTGCATGGAAAATACCTTAGTCAAGCAAGCAATGCCTCTCTCCAAAGCTGTTATGGATGTCATTCTGGAGGCCAGAAGGCCTAGCACCAGGAAAGCCTACTCGGATAAATGGAAGAGATTCTGTGCCTGGAACCAGGCGCACAGCCTTGACCCTCTTGTCCCAAACATTCCTCAGATACTTCAATATTTAACTGAGATGCTGGACAAGGGCCTCTCCTTCTCATCCATCAAGATCCACACCTCTGCCATTTCTGCTCATTACAACACGGATCCACCAATTTTCTCTAATTCTTTGCTCAAACAGTACCTCAGAGGGGCTAAAAACAAGACCGCCTTGTAGAGCACCTACCCCAACTTGGGACCTCAACTTTGTTTTGGAAAAATTAACTTTACCTCCTTTTGAGCCAGCTAACACAGCAGAATTAAAATATATCTCTTGGAAAACTGCTCTGCTACTGGCAATAACATCAGCATGAAGAGTTTCAGAATTACAGGCACTAATGGCAGTGGAACCTTTCCTCATTTTCCACCAGGAAGAACTAACCCTACGTTCATGCCAAAGGTGGTATCAAGTGTGGCTCTAAACCAAACTATTCATTTGCCAACTTTTTATCCAAAACCACAGAACAAAGGGGAGAGACTACTACATTCTTTGGACATTCACAGAGAGTTGCGCTTCTACTTGGACAAAACCAAAGCTTTCAGAAAATCTGAGCAATTATTGGTAGCATATGCTGCAGGAGCACAGGGAAAAGTCATTTCAAAACAGACTGTTTCAAAATGGATAGGACATTGTATACATTTCTGCTATACTCACCATGGGAAACCTGTACCTAGCAGCATTAGATCTCACTCCACCAGGGCAACAGCCACTTCAACTGCCTACCTCAGAGGAGTACCTACCAAGGATATTTTGGAAGCAGCAACATGGAGTTCTGTGCATACCTTCACCAAGCATTGCCATTTGCCTTTATACTCCAAATCCAGAGCTGGCTTTGCCACTGCTGTGCTGCAGGGCCTTATAGCCACCCATAATGCCTTATAGAACCAGCCACCCTACCTCAGCTTTGGGATTCTACCCAAGTGTAATGACTGCAGCAGTGTAACACGATGAACATAGTACAGTTTTGTATCTACCATAAATGTAGATGTTCGAGTGTAAACACTGCTGCAGTCCAGGTTACCCTCCCTCCTTCCCCTCTTACTTTCTGGTACGTACCTAGGTCATCTACCCTTTACTACCTATGGGGAGTATTTGCTGGTAACTGAAAATTGTTGTTTGCTTTTCTTTTGGTATACTTTACTAGCAATTTGAATTGCCTACCTATTTGGGGGCACCTGACATCTGGGGCAAGAAAAACTGAAGAAAATGGTGTCGGCTGCATCTTATATACCCCTGTCGCACTAACGTCAGGGAGGAGGCGACAGCAACCGACGCCAGACCAAGACTTTGGAACTCAGGCCAACTGAGAAACCGTCTGACGGCAGGATAACCCAAGTGGGGTATATACACACACACACACACACACACACACACACACACACACACACACACACACACACACACACACACACACACACATACACACATACAGATAGATATACACATACAAGTCTACCGCAAATTGTGGAATACTCACCTTATCGAATGCCATTTCATAGAACATCACTTCATTGACTGTCATTCTGTCAAATTCCTGGAGCTGCAAAACATGGTGAACTTTGTCCTTACTCCACTGTAGTGCGATCTCAGAGTTTGGTATATTTAGTTGGGGGGAGGTGTGGGGTGTTGGAGTTTTTTTTTTCTTCTGTCGTTTTCCCCTGGTGGCCAAGTGGTTCCTTTCCCAGAGTTTCTTTTCGTGCTCCAGGTGTTAGACATAATGGCAGTCGATGAAATGATATTTGATGAAATGGCATTCGATAAGGTGAATATTCGCAAATTTGCTGTAAACCCATATATATAAAAGTTTCCAAATGGCCTAGAAGAAGGATCAGTGCTGCATTCAGATCTGTTGGATTTATTTGATAGGACTGGTCTTGAGATGATGGGTCTGTTAATAGTGGACAATGAAAGGTGTACGGAAGAAATTGAGGATGAGATTATGGTCATTAAATCTGAGATTACTGATGACCTTTTGTTTGGGATGAAGTTATATTCACCGGGTATTCTAGGATGTTGAACAACATTGTAAAATTGTGAGAAAATTTAGAGAAATAAAAAATGAACAAGCTTAGGAATCTGTCTCATTCCAACCTCACCACCATGAGTGTTGAGGAAAAAATGAATATGTATAAATATATGTACTAAATATAAAAAAAATAAAAATTATGTGTAGTATGTGTATAAATCTATATATGTTTAGTTACTTTAACCTCAGTTCTGCTTTGATTATATTTAGTGCATTCTTTCATCACACCAGAGATTTAAACGGTAAATTCAAAACACATATTTTTTTCATGCCACTATTACCGTGAAGTATTAGTACAATTCCCCATTTAGCATACTAGTGCACGCTCATGCACACACCTGCACACTGTTATACATTACTAGTTTACTTCATCCACTATTTTATGTGTTTTTTTTTCTATTGGTTTTCATTTAATGAACATGTTTTTGGGGCTGTAAACATGAAAACTGTCATGACAGTTTTTTATGTTTTTTTAACTGCAAAGCACCGGCATTTTTTCTGACATTTTTTTCTGAACTATACATAAAAACATTTTTTCTGAAGTAATTTTTTTCTAAATATTTTTTATGAGCTATAAATAACTTAGTTTTTGTATACACTAATACGTATTAGATATTATTAGATATATATTTATATTTATCATGCTCTAATTAGATAATGTTTATGATTAGATAGCTATGTGTTTTTTCTTGTATTAATCTAGTTAACTCTTTCTACTTATCTACCTATGTTTATGATCTTAGTTCTTGTCACTGACCTGATGAAGGCTTTATTGTATTAGTCGAAAGCGATTTTAGTTAAAAGTCAGTCTTTTTCTATGTATCTTATGCTTTTCATAATACCTGATTTGGGAATGTGGGTTGCAAATAGATAGGAGTTAGTTTGACCTAATCAGTAGTAGTGTGTGGGGGGTGAGTATTTGCTGTTCTAAAATGCACTCTTTACATCTCTGTTTATATTGTTTGCCTGGTATTTGTATATTGTTTATACTGTAGGCTGGTTTAAAATTAAATAATGTGTATATTTTCCACACCTACTTCTAAGTGTATAAAAGCTGATATGTTTAACATTGTAAAATTATTTCTGATTTTTGTTACTGAGGATCGCTTGTTTGTGATGAATAAAGGCTTGTTGCTTTGGAATACTACCTGATTTTCATAATTTTGGGAATTATTGTGACTGAGCTCATCAACAAAGCTTTAAGACCTCTAGTTTCTCTATTTTTTAAAACTTAAAGAGAAGAAACTGATGCATAACGAGGAAGCCTGTAAAAATAAGCAGGCATATCCATTACCACAGAGGCTGAAGAAAGTGGTAGAGGAATCGAGAAGTGATACAGCGGATAAAAACAAGTTACTTCATTCAGCCAGTGATGGTAGTGGACAAGATATGGATTTTTTAGACTCATGCCTTGCCCCCCAGAGATCCCCCAGTTAATGGAAAGATATGCCAGCAACAATCAGGGGATTTTTCAACAGGTAGGAATGATCCACTCCATCAGCAGGAGCAGAGATGCTCATTGAGGGGTTGAGGCAGAGGTTGGGGATAGAAAAGGGGAAGGTATTAGAGCTGGGTTCCCTCAAAAACCACTACAGTCACCAGTTAACAAGGTATTGTAACATTTTTTTGGTACTTTCAAAATGTTTAACTATAGTCATTTGGAAATTAACCCAACACAAGATGAAGTGGTGTCCAAAGGATTCAGTTTCATTCCCTGTAAGAAGTTGGGGGTTACTACTATTTTGATAGATCTCAGATTGTATTCCAGGTAACTGAATTTGAGTTTTCTTCTGGAGGGGAACAATGGACTGCATCAAGCAGCCTTAGTAGATAAAGAGTACTTTTAATCCTCCATTGATTCCACCTGTGGCATTGTTTGAAAAAACTGTTTGAGAACGATCTGAGGGGCCTTGATATCACTAATAGGAGAAGGTACAACAACCTGACACCCCAGAAATATAAACTGTTGAAAGAGCTTTCCAAGGATAAGTCCATTCGTATTGTGAAGCCTGATGAGGGCAGGTGATGGGCATATGGATACCTTTATGTACATTCAAAAAATGTTGATGTTCTTCATCTCACATTGCTGCAGTCCTAACACTTGGGTAGTCCGCTGTCCCTCGATCGGCCCGAATATCAGAGTATAAGGCTGACGTCGGTCAAGGCACATTTGACTGACATCAGAACGTCAGGGTACAAATGCGCATGACCGACGTCATATCCTCAGTCTTTTTTGCCGCATGGTCCGATGCAGAAGCAGTGTTGCGAGTGCCGTTCGGTGTTCTGAAATTTTTTCGTATTCGGAGTTTCAGACCGAAGTCAGAGTTGGTTAAGTACCCCGTTGGGGAATATTTTGGTTTTTTTTTCTTGCCTCAGTGGTTTACTGGATGTCAGAAAAAGTGAATAACTGTATTTCTTGTGGGAAACAGATACCGCATAGGGATTACCATAATTTGTGTATACCTTGTTTGGGACCTGAGCACGACGTTGTTGGGTGTCGCTTTTGTGCTAGGTTCAATAAACGCACTATTAAGCGAAGGTTAGATTGTGCCAGGTTGGTCTTTGGGAAGCGGTGCAATTACAATATGCCGTCGGATGCTCCGACGCCGGCTTCCTCAAAGAAGCGCAAAGACAAGGCAGTCAAACCTAGGTTAGAGGAGTCGTCCGAACCGGACGCCGGTTCTTTAGAGGCGTCAGTGGAACCGGTGGTTCCGATGGAGGCCTCTCTGGAGTCCCAGGGAGAAACTTTGATTTTACAGGATGTGGCCTCCCAGGAGGCAGGTCAGGCTGTAGGGGCATCTCAGATAACTGTACTCCCCTCCCTTCCTAAGGTGTCTAGGCCCTCTCTTTCTGCTTCCAAGGCTTCTCCTAGAGGCAGGTCTAGTTTAGCTTCTGTGGGTGTCACTCCTAGTTCTTCAGGTTCTGTGCCCAAGAAGCACATGCTTGAAATGGCAGAAGATTTAATTACTTTAATTAGAGGCTCTATGCCCCCTCCTGATAAGAGGCCTAGGATGGAACCAGTGTTGGGGGATTATGAGCAGGCTTCTGATGTGTCTGAGTCTTCGGCTGAAGACTTGCAGGAGTATTCTCCTTATTCTGATTCTGATGTGGATGATTCTACTCCTTCTGCTTCTCCTCCTGAGGATTTTTCTTTTTCAGAGACTCTTCATTCCATGAGAGAGCATTTTAAATGGGAAGGTCAGGACTTCTCTGATTCCAGGAAAAGGCTTAGGGAATTTTGTTTTACCCCAGCATAGGCCTTTGGCTATACCTCCTGTTCTGAATGTGGTGGAAGATGTGTTTGCAGAGGCTTCTCTTAATCCTGATTCTTTGCCTCCTGCCTGTTAAACCAGATAGGTATTACAGGGTGCCTGAAGCTCATAAGTATCTTTTTAAGAGTCCTAGGGCAGACCCAGAAACTGTTAGCCAGGGGCCTAAGGGTGTTAAGGCTTCTGTTGTCAAGAATCCGGTTCCTGCAGATAAAGAGGCCAGGGCCTTGGATAGATGGGGAAAGAAAGTTTATACTTCTTCCACTCTAGCCATGAGAGCTTTGAATTGCCAGTTTCACATGTTGAAATATCAAAATTATCTCCTTTCACTATTGAAGTCTAAGGTTGATGCTCTGGCGGAAGGTATTGATTGTAAAGAGTTACAAGATTTAGTACATGTTTCTGAACAGGTGGGTAAGCATTCTTTGCAATGTGGTTTTGATGCTGTACAGGCCTCGTCTAGGGTGGCTGCCACTGGGTCGGTTCTTCGCAGGCATGCCTGGCTGAGAGATCAAAATTTATCTGACCATGTTAAAACAGGAATTTTGGATGCCCCTTTACAATCTGATGTCTTGTTTGGTTCTCCTGTTGAGGCAGTTTTAAAGAAAATGGAAGACAAGGCTAAGTCTATGCAGACCGTTAAAGATTTTTTGCAGGTTCAGCCTCCTAAGTTTAGTAGAAATTGGCCTACTAAGGGGTGGACGTATCCTTCTTATGATTCCCAGTCTAGGGGTAGATCTAGACGTGGCAGGGGCAGAGGTCAGGGCTCTTTCAGGCCTAGATCAGGAGTTCTCCTGCACAGTCTTCGGGTGAGGGCAGGGGTCAGTCCTTTCGTAAACAGACCCAATGACCTACCTTTTCAGCTGCCAGAACCTTCTCGCCTGGCAGCACCTTTGGGAGGAAGGTTGGCACTTTTCAAAGAAAATTGGAGTTTAATTACCCAAGACAGATGGGTATTGGATATCATACACCACGGTTACAGGTTTTATTTCCATACCTTGCCTCCTTTCAAAGGCATGCCAGACATTCCCCCTCAACAAAGAATAGAGGCTCACAAGCAAATTTCTCTGTTACTCCAAATAGGGGCCATACAGCCGGTTCCTATGCCAGAAAGGGGCCTAGGATTTTATTCTCGCCTGTTCCTAGTACCAAAAAAGGGGAACACGTGGAGACCAATTTTGGATTTATCTATCCTCAACACTTATATGGACATTCCCAAGTTCAAAATGTTGACGTTACAACAGCTTTTACCTCTGCTGGGCAAGGATCACTGGATGGTAACTTTGGATCTCAAGGAGGCTTACCTCCATGTTCCTATCAGATTAAGTTGCAGAAAGTATCTGCGTTTTCGGACTGGGACTTCTCACTATCAGTTCTCTGCATTGCCCTTTGGCTTATCTACTGCGCCCAGAGTATTCACGAAAGTTCTGGCTCCAGTGATAGCTTTCTTCAGGCTAAAAGGAATACAAATCTATCCTTATTTGGACGATTGCCTGATTCTGGCTCAAGGAAAGGACGAGCTTCTTCATAATTTGGAATATGTAATAGCAGTGCTAAGATGCCTGGGGTATTCTGTGAACGAAATAAAGTCCAGTCTAGTACCCTCTCAAGACATGTGCTTTCTGGGTGTAAGACTGAATACAGCATCCCAGATGGCCTTTTTAACCCCGGACAAACAAAAGAATCTTTCCCTTTACTTCCATCAACTATCTCTTCAGTCCGGGCTGACTGCAAGGACAGTCCTTTAAGCCTTAGGGTTCATGGCATCTTGTATTCTGGTGCTTCCCAATGCCAAACTGCATATGAGGAAGCTGCAATGGTATCTCAAAAATGTATGGACACAGCACTGCCAGGATCTGGACACTGTCATTCAAATAATACCTTGCATTCAAAAGGAATTTTTGTGGTGGGCTCAGGAATGTCACCTAAACAAGGGACTCTCTGTGGCCCGGCCAGAGGCGAGTCAGATTTTAACGACAGATGCCTCAGACAAAGCTTGGGGAGCTCATCTAAATGGAAAGTGGATACAAGACAAGTGGCCTGTCAGACTACAACATCTACATATCAACTTGAAGGAGATGTTAGCAGTCCAGTTTGCATTAATAGCTTTCAAGGATTTACTTCTACCAGGGCAGGTGTTGCTTCTAACAGACAACACAACTGTCATGTGGTACATCAACAAGCAAGGGGGAACACATTCTTATCCTCTATGCAGGCAAGCAATGATTTTGTGGGAGACTGCTCTCAGTTTACAACTAAATCTTCAGGCAAGGTTTCTGCCGGGAGCACAGAACTCCTTAGCAGATGTGTTAAGCAGACAAATCATGGATCCCCATGAGTGGAAACTGGATCTTCATGTATTTCAGAAATTGACAGTGTCATGGGGAACTCCAGACATAGATCTGTTCGCTTCTCCACTAAACCACCAGCTGCCAAAGTTTTGCACGAAAAGGTTTCATCCCACAGCTTGGAAAGTGGATGCTCTTTCTTTCAGTTGGAAAAATCTTCATGTGTATGCCTTTCCACCTCTGCCTCTCCTCCCAAAGGTACTTCTGAAGGTCAGACAGGACAAGCCAAGGATGATTTTGATAGCTCCAGATTGGCCTCGACAGCACTGGTACCCATTGCTGAGAAGTCTAGTACGGAAGCCTCCATGGCCTTTGCCTTTGATTCCACACCTGTTGTCCCAGGAGGACAGTCATTTGCTCAATGTCAAACTTCACTCTCTTCACCTAACAGCCTGGCATATTCTGTTTTGAACCATAGAGGGTCTCATCTTCCACAACAAGTTTTGAATGTGATTTTGGAAGCTAGAAGGCCTAGTACAAGGAAAGTGTACGCAGATAAATGGAAGAGATTTTTGATTTGGAGTGCAGCAAAGGATTTGGATGTTTCTGAGCCTAATTTAAGTGTGGCTCTTCAATATCTTACTGAGTTACTGGACAAAGGTTTGTCCTTCTCTTCTATTAAAGTTCATGCTGCAGCAATTTCAGCTCACTACGACTGTGACCCACCTTTGTTTTCTCATCCTTTGTTCAAGCAATTTCTTAGAGGGGCAAAGAATATAAGACCCCCACGAAGAGCTCCTGCTCCTGCTTGGGATCTCAATTTTGTGTTGGAGAAACTCACTCTACAACCTTTTGAGCCTGCAGCTACTGCTGAGTTGAGATATTTGTCATGAAAGACTGCTTTTTTGTTGGCCATTACCTCTGCAAGAAGGGTTTCTGAATTGCAGGCCCTTATGGCAGTTGAGCCTTTCTTAATTTTCCATAAGGATAGGGTATCTTTACGTACTAATCCTTCCTTTATGCCTAAAGTGGTTTCTAGTGTGGCTTTAAACCAAACTATTCATTTGCCTACTTTTTATGCAAATCCCCAAAATAAAGGGGAAAAGATTTTGCACACTTTAGATGTACACAGGCAGTTGCGATATTATTTGGACAGAACTAAAGGGTTCAGGCAATCTCAGCAGTTATTTGTTTCTTTTGCTTTGTGTTCCCAGGGCAAGCCCGTGTCAAAACAAACTATTTCTAAGTGGATTGGGTTTTGCATTGCTTTCTGTTATTCCCATCATGGCAAAGAGATTCCAGCTGGGATTAGGCCTCATTCCACTAGGGCTACTGCCACTTCAACAGCTTTTTTGAGGGGGGTGGCAACTAAGGATATTTTGGAGGCAGCTACTTGGAGTTCAGTGCATACTTTCTCTAGGCATTACCACCTTCCACTGTACTCTAAATCCAGGGCTGGTTTTGCCACTGCTGTGTTGCAGGGCATTTTGGCAGCTCCTTCTTCATTATAGTTTAGCCATCCTCCCTTACCTCTGCTTTGGGATTCTACCCAAGTGTTAGGACTGCAGCAATGTGAGATGAAGAACATAGTACAGTTTTGTACCTACCATAAATGTAGATGTTCGAAGATCCACATTGCTGCAGTCCAATTTTCCCTCCCTCCTTCCCCTCTGTAGTTTGAGGCGGTTGTGTGGGCTGGGTTATCAATCTGAGGTATGTTGTATATATTGTATATGTTGTACATATTTTTAGTGTTAGGTTGGTTGGTTGTTTGGTTTTAGTCTATGGGTTTTGACCTTTCTTTTTAGGGTCTTCTGACATCTGGGGCAAGAAAAGACTGAGGATATGACGTCGGTCATGCGCATTTGTACCCTGACGTTCTGATGTCAGTCAAATGCGCCTTGACCAACGTCAGCCTTATACTCTGATATTCGGGCCGATCGAGGGACAGCGGACTACCCAAGTGTTAGGACTGCAGCAATGTGGATCTTCGAACATCTACATTTATGGTAGGTACAAAACTGTACTTTACTTGAACAATGATGGCTTTTTTGTTTTGGCTTCACTGAATGATGTGAGTATTAGTTACTCCTGGCTAGATCTGTGTCTGAATGATTTCTGTCTTGAATTGGGGTTCACAAATGAGCTTGTTGAATGTATGAAGGTTGAGAATCCGATACTTCCATCCATTTTTGGGATCTCCAAGACTCACAAATCTATTGACAATCCACCTATGTGGCCAAGTGTAGCATCAGGGAGATGTAACACTGAGCAAACGTGTAAATTGATGGATTTTCACCTTAAGGGCTTCTTCAGTGACAAAAAACATGTTTAAAAGACTCCAGGCACCTTTTGCAAACTATTTCTGCCACTGTGTTTGATCCAGATATGTTAATGGTCACCACTGATGTCAAAGAATTATTTTTGGTAAAAACAATATGACACTGGAAAGGGGTGGTTCTCCGAGGCTTTGACATGTGGTAGAAATCTAAGTAAAAATGACATTAGAATGATTTGTGAATGTATGGATCTTGTGTTACCCAATACTTTTGTTTATTTTGAGAAAGAGTATTTTAAACAAGTCGGGGGGTAGCAAAGGGGTCTGATGCAGCAGCAATTTTTGACAACATTATACTTTGGTGGTGGGAATACAACTTTTAATTTGGCTGTAAGTTTTGATATTACATTTCACAGTATCAGAGATTCCTCGATGACATTTTTATTTTATGGACTAAGAACTCTAGTATGCTGAATGAATTTCTGTGTTATATCAGCCAGACCACAGACTTCTTGAGTTTTATCAGTCAGATGGATAAAGACAAAATGAGCTTCTTGGATGTATTGTTTTATAAGAATCATGGTGTGGGTTTCTTTGAATCCTCTATTTACCGTAAGGCAACTTATTCAAATAGTTTGCTTCATTTTAACAGCTCTCACCCCCTGTGGCAGAGGGAAAACTTTGTGAAAGGGCAACTGGTGAGATTGTCCCAGTTGGTCTGTGAAGAGCACAGATTTCTGGAAGACTGTGAATTTTTAAAAACAATGTTTTTAAACTGGGGTACCCACAGGCTGTGTTTGATAATTGCCATGAAGAGATGATGGGCGTTAGGTGTACAAAATATCCATGCTTGATTAGAAATCCGTCTAACTTACCCAGTCACAGGAAAGATGAAAAAGAGTTTTCTAGAAACATGGCGTTGGAATACAGTAGCAGAATCATGGATGTTAAGGAGATTTTTACAAGGAATCAGCCCTTCGTTTTTGTTAGCTATCAGTTAACTGGTAAACTTAGCGATGTGCCAAGGTTTACTTATAAAAAGCAAAAATAAATAAATAAATAATAAAAGTCTTGTTTAACAAAACCATTAAGGAAATTGTCAATGGAGTTATGTACAGGTGTAATCCTGCATCCAGTATAAGTTCATTTTAGAGATGGAGAACATTAATGTGGCAGGATATCCACACAGTATTGCCCCCAATTTTTGTCTTTTTGTTTGTAGTATCAAGGGATAATTTATTTAAAGGAGTGCTCCTCTTATCCTTGTTTTCATGTGGGTAAGACTAAGCAAATGTTGACAAAAAAAATTTATCATCATCAACATTTATCACCACTACATTCCTCCCAAACAGCTTAACTGGCTTGAACTTCCCAACTCCTACTATATAATCAACTCATACTAGCCCACAACTTGCTTTACTACCCTGACAAAACCCCTTCCCTTCAAAACATAGTACATCCGTGCACCAAAACAAGAGTCCTGAGATCCAACCACAAACCCCTAGTAGAAGTATCTAAAGCCAGTAACTCTGCAGGTACATCTCTCTATAGCAACATTATTGTTAAACAATGGAACAACCTACCCCCCAATATCTTAAGCATAGCTGCCTCTACCACCTTCAAAACAGTCCTAAAATCACATCTACTAAACTCTCGGCTCTGTAACTGCGATATCCCTGGATAACTTCTAACAGCTCCTGCTATTCTCTCTCTAACTCCTCTCCACAAACACTTAACTATCTAACTCTTGTTACGTTACCACTCACTTCCTCATCAATCCTTCTAACTCATGCCCTTCTACGCCCTTCTTTGCCCCTCTTTCCACTACTTTTTCATGAATTTTTTAATCAAATTAATTATCTCTTCAACTTTTTTGACTTCTGCTTAGCTGTATTTCAATATGTAATTTATGTGTACTGTTTTATAGTCAAATAATACCAGGTAATATATGTATTAGTCATTTCTAATGTCATATAGTTAATGTTTACCAACTTGTCTACTGTTAAGCAATTTGTCAATGTTTGTAACAGATTCTGATTTCTGTACTATGTGGAGCTTTTCTCCCTGGACATTTGCTGAAAAAGGACCTGTATCCAGTCAGACTTTCCCTGTAAACAAACTGTGATGACCATGCCTTGGCCCAGCAATCAAGGAGCCTCAATCCTCACCACTAACACCAAGGAGGCTGTCTCCTAGAAGAGGAAAGGATAACTAATACACGCAGTAAAGTACAATTTCCCTTAAGTGCACACAGAGATCACAGTCAGTTTGGGGCTGGTTGCTCCCTTGCTGACCAGGTCCCCAATAAGACTCCCTACTGGCACAGCTACAGGGTCCAGGTCTCAGCCTAGCTGGGCAAGCTAAAACCTCCAGTACCCTCTCTGTCTGACCATTGCTTTGTGTCCCTGCCCAAGTAGCTGACAACACACACACACACACACACACACACACACACACACACACACACACACACACACACACACACACACACACACACACACACACACACTTTGAGAAGATGTTATGCAACCACACAGACCGTCCTGGGAAAAGACTGGCACAGGTTCTTCAGCTGTGCCCCTATTACCCAGACCATATGGTAGTAATTCCTGCCACCACCCAGTTAATAATAATCAGCTACTAAAAGGCCCATAAAAGGGTGTCCAGTTATTACTGTGCAATATAATTATCCAATTGGTAATGTGACTATTCAGTCTAAGGCTTATTTAGAGTGGCATATTACAATGAACTCTATAAAATATGCAATGTACTCTAGAGCCTACCTCTCTATACAAACCAGCCACAGGTAAAGGTTTTTAAAATATTTAATAATAAATAATTAAAACACAAGGCAATACTACTACACCACAGAGATATCTAAGAGTTCAGAGATCAAACAGAAACTTAAAACAATACAGTAGGACAGGTCTGATGTCAAAGAAAAACACTTAATCTAACTTTCTAATCGTTAGCTAATCTTAAGAGAAAACACAGTGCTATAATCCTACTTACATACATAAAGAGCAAGCAGTGGTGGGTTAGATGTCCAAGATCAAAATGCTTCTAGTCTCCCACTGAACAATAGTTTTTAAACACTAACCAACAGCTCTGCTGAGGCCCTCCCAAATTACATCATTTTGACACTTAGGTTTGGAGTTTCCACGCCACAAACTGCATTATTTAGCAAGCTAACACCTGCTCAGGAAACTACAACAATAAAAGGCATTTCACATATACACTCTAGCTGAAACCAGAGCAATAAAGCACCTTCCATATGTAATTTCTGGCCCTTAACTTTAACCTTAAAACAATGGGCCTGAAATCTTCATCTAGACTCACTGGAGTTGACTTGTAAACATCAAAGAGATTAATAAGATCTTTTCAGCTTCAAAAGACACATTTGAAATGCTTGGCTTGGGTTTCCTTACAGCAGATGGCAATGTTGCAACAATCTTGAAGTTCATATTTTACAGTGTTTTCTTTTATTTAAAAACACAAGCCTGTATTTTATATTAATTTATACAATTGATAGAATTATGTATCAAATTCTATTTGACTAGGCTGGCAGCCTTTGCTCATCTTCCTCCAATCTTCACATAAATGTAAAATAAAAATAAAATAAATAAATACATCTGTACGCTGTATATAAAAAAAGTGATTTCACTAACACCTTATGCAAGCACTCTAAGGATTGTGTGCAGTATAAAAAGTTTTTATTTTTTGTTTTGGAAAGGGTAATCCATGATTTAACATGGGGAATTGGCAGGCCAAGCATGAAGCCAGGGAACTTCATTGGTGGATTGAACTGAAACCTCTAATCCCCCAGGCATAAATGATAAGATTTCAGTAAATAGGGTGTTAACACTTAAAACGGCTAAATTATGATTTTTTTATTACTTTTTATTTTCTTCTTATACAAAACAGGTATTTTTAACATGCAGATAATTTATCATGTTTTAACCGATTTTTGCTGTATGTGTTGTGTGGTTTGAAACAAAATATTTGTGTATACATGTAATTAATTTTTTGGCCACATGATGGCAGTGGGCAAGTTTATAAAAGAGGAAATAGTGAGTGAAAATTGTATGTTTGGAATAAAAGTGCTCATTAAACCATTGTCCTTGTGGCATTACCTGTCTTGGCAGGATTATCATACTTTAGAAGTGCATATTTACTATGCATTTAATTATGTCACTACTCATTTTATGTGGTATTTGTATAAATGTGTTTGTCTCCAGTGATTTTCAGTTCTGAAGAAATCTCAGTGTGATTGTAGAGATGAAAGTGCTACATTTTGAGAAAAGAAACTGCTCAGCAGTTCTGGTCTTCTCAGTGTTTGTTGTTTAGTTTTTTTGTATTTCTGCCTTTATGCGTTTTGATTTTTTTTTTTATACTTTTTGCCACTGGTTTCAGTCATCACCCTGATGCCAGTTAATCGGCCAATTCACTCCTCATCTCCTGGCTGTGGGTCAACCAGGATAGACATTGGGTTATTTAGAAATTTTTGCTGTCACGCATGCTCCCTGTATACACCCAGCAAAGCACTGGGGAGGAGCATGCTGTAGGCTAACCGAAAAGGTCATCACCTCTCTTCAGCAAAGGGAGTTACATCCAAGTCTTCTAGGGTTGCCACCTTTCCAAATGCCCAAAGTGGGACATTTGTGCTACAAACATCAGATTTTGCAGGGCAAAACATACCCACGGCCAGTACAAAGGACAGAAGTTCAGTTTTTTGCCTGAATAAAAGTTTATTCTTGTAGCATTTTAGTTCCTTATTCTGTTTCTTATAACATTTAGGTGTTTCAGATACATTTATGCAACTATTACATAAAATATAGAAAATAATTTTGCCCTAAAATCTCAGGACATTTGCCATTTTTTCACATTTTTTGCAGGACACAACTGCCCAAAGAGGGACTGTCCCTCGCAAAGTGGGACAGGTGGTAACCCTAAAGTCTTCCTCCTTCTTCCCTCCCTTAAGGCACTCAGTGATGTTCCCCTTCCATCTCCATAAGGTAAATGACACCTCTTTGTCTGCCCCTGGGCGCATGCAACCCACCTCACACCCCTTCACTTCTCTTTTACTTCATGCTTTTTGTGGTTTCAGTTTTTCAGATTCCAGAGGTGAAAGCCTTTCAGCTGAAGAAAATAACACTTCACACATGCCACTGACTGTGTATTTGTATATATTAATGTGCCACTTCACACATGCCACTGTGTATTTGTACGTATTACTGTGCCACTTCACACATACAACTGTATATTTGTACATATTACTGTGCCATTTCACACATGCCACTGTGTATTTGTACATATTACTGTGCCACTTCACACATGCCACCGTGTATTTGTACATATTACTGTGCCACTTCACACATACAACTGTATATTTGTACATATTACTGTGCCACTTCACACATACCACTGTGTATTTGTACATATTACTGTGCCACTTCACACATGCCACTGTGTATTTGTACATATTACTGTGCCACTTCACACATGCCACTGTGTATTTGTACATATTACTGTGCTGCTGATCAAAGCTTGATCAGCACAAGTCATGCCTTCTCAAGGGTTATACTGTGATATGTGAGAAAAACAAAATGTAAACAAACCCAGCTGGCTAAGATGAGTCATATGGATAGCAGTAAAGCTGCATTGCCAGCTCAAAACTCAGTATTACAGATTGAGTAAAACAACTTGAACTTAATATAATTACCATATTATAGCAAGTTCAGAAATTGCTACAACGATCCAGTGAGTGAATTAATAAGTCAGAAGTGTAAGGCAAGGGTATTGAAGGTTGGGGCTGGGAGTGTCATTAAGTAAATGAATAAATCAAATTAGCACAAATCTTCTACATTTTTCCTTCACATGTATTGGGATCTGTTACATTTACCAAATGCATAAAAATACACACACACACACACACACACACACACACACACACACACACACACACACACACGCATCATCATCATCATGTACCTGCATCATTTGACATGTACTTGCTGATCACTCAAATAGATGTTTAATCTGAAATGTTTTGACATGGAGACACACTGATACAACAGGGCATAGTTTCTCTCTGCAGCCAACTTATAAGCATATCCCTCGTACAGCTCTTGCAATCACACCCTGACTGTCAGAGTTGATGGATTTACCCAGCCCTGATAAAAGTACCCAGTCAGACTTAACCCACATGGGTTAATTCTGCCATACACAGATAAAGCCACAGTCACTGACATGCAGTAATTAAAGGGATTTTCTACAAACTGCCTTACAAGCTGTTGCATTATGTTTACAAACAGCCCAGAAAAGATGGTTGAAAAAAATAAGATGCTGAGTTACCTGAAGGAAAAAAGGGAAGAAACAAAACTGTTGGATATGCTCACTTTCATACTTTAATAATAGGCAAGCAGCATTAGACTGTGTTATTTTTGTGCAGTAGTTTTCATCAGAAATTATTTACATTTAAGGTGGCAGTGGCATGGGGGATAGGACCACTGCTCAACAGAGTTTGGACTTCTGGTTCACTTTTTGACTAAGTTCCCTTCTGTGTGGAGTTTTCACGTTCTTCCTTTGTTCTTGTAGGCTTGTACTCGGTTCACCTGTTTCCTTCTACACTCATGTTGGTAAACTACATGTTGGTAGATTGACTGCAGTGCTGACTTGTCCCTTGACTTGAGTTTTAGTGTGCGTGATTTGTGATTGAAGTGGGTTCCATCTGGTTCAGTGTCCTGCCTTTTGCCTGTTTGATTGGATGTCCTGCCTTGTGCCTGTTTGATTGGCTGGCCCTAGCCTCCTGTAGTTGTGATATGAACAAAGTGGATATTGAAAATGATCTCCATTTTCTAGGAAGAGGAACAGTTCATCCTTCCAGCACTTGGCAAGACTAAAGTATGAAGAGAAAAATGAGTAATTCTACTTTTGCTGCTAATGAAAAATCAGAATCAAGCTGATGTTTCTTATTAAGTTCTTACTGAATGATTTTTTTCAGGATGAAATTCTTAGTTTGGTTTCCATGAAAGGGAACTGGCTGACTGTTCAGCGTCTGTTGGACACCTTGAAGAAAAGACAAGGTTGGGTGCCCCAGCTCATTAATGCACTTGAGAAGGAAAAGTCTGAGCTGGCAGATGATCTTAGAAGAACATATGAACAATTTCAAAATCCCTCCTGTAAGTAAAAATTGTAATTTGCATTTTCTGAATATGATACAAAGCCAATATAGCTGAACATGGTGGCAGTGCAAAACTTGAGTGCTGATGCTCTGGAAATGACACTGTTGTGCAGTTCTAAGCAGTGTATTTTTAGTAGCTGTAGTGAAATGTATGATACATGTTATACGAAAGCTGTTGTTTAGTGATTGTAACACCAGAAAATGTTAATCTGACTTGTGAGAATTTGTGTGGAGAGGAATGTACACCCATTTGTCAGCTAAAAAGAGTGCCATATGTCTTGTTCACGTATTTGCATATCTAGCACACAAGATGCCCTGTTCATGTATTTTACTTAGCAAGAACATAGGATGCATGTGGTAGTTCATCAATATTGTTATCTGTCTGCAGGCTCTGTGCATACTTTAGTTTCCTTGACTCATCCTATACTATATCCCTTTGTGTGTGAGTGAGTCACTTACACAACACTTAATCAGCATCTGTGAAATCATGTGCTCTTTGTTCAACCACTTTGTCAAATGCTTGATGTTCATCGTGCATACAGCTGCAGTCATAACAGAGGGGTTTTCCTGCCGTCAGGCAGGTCCTCGGTCGGCCGAATTCCAAAGTCTAGGTCCGGCGTCGGTTGTCGTCGCTTCTTCCCTGACGTCAGCGCGACAGGGGTATAAAAGAACCAGCCAACGCCATTTTCTTCAGTCTTTCTTGCCGCGCGGTGCCCGAAGCAGAAGCAGTTCGCAAGTGCCGGTCGGCCAGCTCCTGAGATTACGAATATTTTTCAACCAAAGTCTTCTTGAAAGCTAAGTACCCGTTGGGGAAACTTTTCTTGCCTCAGACCGATGTCAGACAAAGTTAATAATTGCATTTCATGTGGGAAGCAAATACCGCATAAGGATTTTCATTCCCTCTGCATTCCTTGCTTAGACCCAGACCACAACGTCTCGGCCTGTCGATTTTGTGCTACATTCAACAGACGCACTATTAAGCGTCGGGCGGAGTTCGCCCAACACTATTTTGGCAAAAAATTTAATTACATTATGTCGTCGGATACTCCGACTCCAGTTTTGAGTAAAAGACGCAAAGATAAGGACCGACATACGAGGTCCATGACTTCTACCGACACCACGCCAAAGCCGACTACAGGTGGTCCAGTTCTCAGTGAGGCGCCTACGCAGCCCCTGACTACCGACGACACTTCATTGGCAGTGTCTACTGTGCCCGAGGTCGCAGGCTCTTCGGCCCACACCCAGACTACAGATACCGAAGCCACTCTTGGCGGTGAAACTCAGAGTTTAGACAGGGCTGCCACCTCTTAAGGTGTCTTCAGGCCTTCCTCTTCTTTTTCCATCAAGGCTTTCACTAAGTCTAAAGCAGCCATGCATTCTAAAAGACAAGCTCCACAGGGCCCTTCTCAAGGCCCCATGCCTAAAAAGCAGATGCTCAAAATGGCTCCAGCCCCAGTCAAGCCTGACAGGTATTACCGGGTTCCTGACTCACACCAATTCCTATACAAAAGCCATGCGGCTGACCCAGAAACTATTTCACAGGGTCTCAAGGGAATTAAGGCCTCCACTGCTAAAAATCCATTACCTTCAGAGAGAGATTACAGAGCTTTAGAAAGGTGGGGAAAAAAGGTATACACCTCGGCTACCTTAACCATGAGGGCATTAAACTGTCAGTTCCATATGTTAAAGTACCAACAGTTTCTGTTATCACAGTTGAGAAGCAAAATGTCACAACCTGAACTACCAGACTTGAAGGAGTTGCAGGATTTGATACATAGTGCAGAACAAGTGGGTAAACATACCTTGCAATGTGGTTTTGATGCTTTAGAGGCCTCATGTAGAGCTGCTGTTACAGGATCAGTCATACGTAGACATGCCTGGCTCAAAGAGCAAACCTTACCAGATCATGTCAAAGCTAAATTACTAGATGCCCCTCTGCAAAAAGATGTATTGTTTGGTGTTAAAGCTGAGGAGGTATTAAAGAAAATGGAGGAAAAGGCAAAACCAATGCAAACAGTGAAAGATTTCCTACAGGTACAACCTCCACGTTTCAGTAGAAATTGGCCTTCCAAAAAATTGGTCCTTTCCAGCCACGGACAGACCCCAAAGAGGTAGATACAGGCGCCCGAGGGGCAGAGGGCAATCTCAAGGATCGTTTAGAGGCAGACAATGGCAAGCACCTACACAAAGAGGTGGTGAGGATAGTTCACAGCCATTCAGAAAGCAGACCCAGTGACTTTCCCCTTTGCATGCCAAGCAAGGCTCAAATGGCAGCACCTTTAGGCGGAAAACTGGCATTATTTTCGAAAAATTGGCATATTGTCACAAAAGACAAATGGATCCTGGACATTATAGACAGAGGCTACAGATTCCACTTTCACACCCTTCCAAAAATGAGAGGCATGCCAAACCTGCCACACCATCAAAGGGCAGAAGCACAAAAACAAATTTCAGATCTCATGGACAAGAAAGCTATTCAAGAGGTACCTGCACAAGAACAGGGTCAAGGTTTTTATTCCAGACTATTCCTGGTACCAAGGAAGGGAAAAGATTGGAGACCTATTTTGGACCTATCCATCCTAAACACATTTTTATTCGTGCCAAAATTCAAGATGCTCACATTACAGCAGCTTCTGCGAATGATGGGCAAAGAGTCTTGGCTGGTAACATTGGACCTCAAGGAGGCATACCTGCATGTCCCAATCAGACAAGATTGCAGAAGATACCTCAGATTTCTTGCAGGTTCAACCCATTATCAATTCTCTGCATTGCCCTTTGGCTTATCTACTGCGCCCAGAGTGTTCACGAAATGCCTGGCATCAGTAATTGCCTACTGCAGACTTCAAGGGATACAAATATACCCATATTTGGACGACTGCCTGATCCAAGCGGACAGCAAGCACATACTTCTGAAACATCTGGCTTTTGTAATAATGTTGTTAAATTCTCTGGGATACACAGTCAACAAAAAGAAATCAAGGCTAATACCCTCTCAAACAATAATTTTCCTGGGTGCCAGCTTGGATACAAACACCCAGATGGCCTACCTCACGCCAGAGAAACAAGGGCAACTAACTCAATACTTCAGAAAACTGGCAACTTTCACCAGGCTGACTGCAAGGAAAATCCTGCAGGCTCTGGGATTCATGGCATCTTGCATCCTACTAATCCCATGTGCAAAGCTGCATATGAGGAAACTTCAATGGTACCTAAAAAACCTATGGTCTCAACACAGCCACAGTTTGGAAACAATAATACCACTAATTCCATGTCTTCAAAAGGAATTTCTGTGGTGGGCTCAAGCATGCCAAAGAAACACAGGTCTCCCATTCTGCAAGCCACAAGCAAATCAAGTCATCACAACAGACACCTCGGACTACGCCTGGGGGGCGCACATGACAAATCGGTGCATTCAGGGCAAATGGTCCCAAAAGGAAAAGCACCTACACATCAATCAAAAGGAAATGCTAGTAGTAATAAATGCTATTATAGCTTTCAAAGACCTTCTGCATCCAGGTCAGCTGTTGATAAGGACAGACAACACCACAGTAATGTGGTACATAAACAAACAGGGAGGAACCCATTCATACCCCCTATGCAGACTGGCCATGTCTGTTTGGAACATGGCTCTAGAATTACAAATCGAACTTCAAGCACAGTACTTGCCAGGCAAGGAAAACACGCTGGCAGACAACCTAAGCAGAAATATGACAGATTCACATGAATGGAAGTTGCATCCTAAAGTTTGTACAAGGATAATTCAAGCATGGGGAAGGCCAGACATAGATCTCTTTGCCTCCCACAGAAATCACCAATTGGCAAAATTCTGCTCAAGGACCTTTCATCCACAGGCCTGGAAAGTGGACGCACTCTTTTTCAGTTGGACAACAATGACAGTTTATGCCTTTCCACCTCTTCCTCTGCTGCCCAAAGTTCTATTAAAAACCAGAGCAGACAGATCAAAGATGATTCTCATTGCTCCAGACTGGCCAAGACAACACTGGTACCCACTCCTGAGGAGCCTGACACATTCCCCACCATGGATCCTGCCTCTAATGCCTCTTCTACTGACTCAGCACAACTTCAAAACTCTTCACAGTCAGCTGAAAACACTCAATCTAGCCGCATGGAAGATTCCTTAAATTCACAACAGACATTACTCTCCAAAGAGGTGCAGGATGTCATGTTGGAGGCTAGAAGGCCTTCTACTAGAAAAGCCTACTCCGCAAAATGGAAACGGTTTTGTGCCTGGAATGAGAAAAAGGGTCAGAATCCTGGAATACTGAATTTACCTCAAATATTACAGTACCTAGCTGAGATGCTAAGCAATGGACTTTCATTCTCCTCCATCAAAATCCATGCCTCAGCCATTTCTGCAGAATACAACACTGATCCTCCTTTATTCTCTCACCCCCTCTTAAGACAGTTCCTCAGAGGGGCTAAGAATATAAAACCCCCAAGGAAACAACCAGTACCTGCTTGGGATCTCAATTTCATTCTAGAAAAACTGACCTTGCCTCCTTTTGAGCCAGCTGCTTCAACAGAACTGCAATATTTGTCCTGGAAAACAGCCTTCCTTCTGGCTATCATATCAGCTCGCAGGGTTTCGGAACTACAAGCCCTCATGGCTGTGCAGCCTTTCATCATTTTCCATCAAGACAGAGTTTCCTTACGAACCAACCCGTCCTTTATGCCAAAGGTAGTATCCAGGGTAGCCTTGAATCAGGCTATCCACTTACCTACCTTTTACCCTAATCCTCAAAACAAAGGAGAGAGACTACTACATTCCTTGGACATTCACAGACAGCTGCATTATTATTTGGACAGAACAAAGCCTTTCAGAAAATCAGAGCAACTCTTTGTGTCCTATGCTACAGGAGCTCAAGGGAAGCCAATTTCCAAACAGACAATCTCAAAATGGATAGCCCACTGCATACGTTTTTGTTACTCTTTTCATGGTAAAACTGTACCTGCAGGCATCAGATCTCACTCCACAAGGGCCACAGCTACCTCTGCAGCTTTCCTCAGGGGGGTTCCTAACAAAGATATTTTGGAAGCAGCCACTTGGAGTTCTGTACATACCTTCTCCAAGTACTGTCACCTACCATTATACTCCAAATCTAGAGCAGGCTTTGCCACTGCAGTCTTGCAGGGCATCCTGCCTCCTTCTAGTTCCACCTAGTGCCTACCACCCCTTTTTTAGCTTTGGGATTCTACCCATCTGTTATGACTGCAGCTGTATGCACGATGAACATTGTACAGTTTTGTACCTACCATAAATGTAGATGTTCGAGTGCTAATACAGCTGCAGTCCAGGTTTCCCTCCCTCCTTCCCCTCTTGGGACAGGCCTATTGGCTAACACCTCCTCATACAACCTGATTGGGGTATTCTTTTATGGTGTATTTGCTTACAACTACTGTTTTTTGATTATATTGCATTGCATTATTACATGAATTTATGTATTGCCTTCCTTCTGGGGGCACCTGACATCTGGGGCAAGAAAAACTGAAGAAAATGGCGTCGGCTGGTTCTTTTATACCCCTGTCACACTGACGTCAGGGAAGAAGCGACGACAACCGACGCCGGACCTAGACTTTGGAATTCGGCCAACCGAGGACCCGCCTGACAGCAGGAAAACCCATCTGTTATGACTGCAGCTGTATTAGCACTCGAACATCTACATTTATGGTAGGTACAAAACTGTACTTTTTGTTTTACATTGAAGAGTAGTTTCTTATGTAAGGGAATACTAACAGTTATTTTCTTAGCCATAATGAGATCAGTATTTGTGCGATGATAGTTTGGTGTTTAATGGAAGACATTTAGGTGAAATATAATTTTGTTTTATATCAAAGCATGTTAGGCACAGTGGGTCAAGACCCAGTGAGTCTGGTTATTTGTCATAGTGGACCATTGTTAGAAATGTGATGTTCTTCATCTCACATTGCTGCAGTCATAACCTGTGGGTAGTCCGCTGTCCTCGGTCGGCCCGAATACCAAAGTGTTAGGCTGGCGTCGGTCATGGTCGCTTAGATCTGACGTCAGTACGCCATGGTACTAAAGCGCATGACCGACATCATATCCTCAGTCTTTCTTGCCGCATGGTCCGAAGCAGAAGCAGCGTTTGCAAGTGCCGTTCGGCGTCCTGAAATTTTCATATTCTGAGTTTCAGACCGAAGACCAAGTTGGGCTAAGTACCCCGTTGGGGAATATTTTTGTCTTTTCTTGCCTCAGTTAAATCCGGATGTCAGAAAAAGTGAATAATTGTATTTCTTGCGGGAAACGGATACCTCATAGGGATTACCACTCTCTCTGTATTCCTTGTTTGGGGCCTGAGCACGACGTAGTCGGGTGTCGCTTTTGTGCTAAATTTAATAAGCGCACCATTAAACGAAGGTTAGATTGTGCTAGGCTTGTTTTCGGTAAGCGGTGTAATTACAATATGCCGTCGGATCCTCCGACGCCCGCTACCGCAAAGAAGCGTAAAGAGAAATCATTGAAATCCAAGCAGGATGAGTCATCCGTTCCGGACGCCGGTTCTTTAGAAACCACGGTGGAATCTGTGGATCCGGCCGAGGTTTCAGTTGAGTCTCAGGGGGAACCTTTAGTTTTGCAAGATGTGGCCTCTCAGGAGTCGGGTCAGGCTGAGGGGGCCTCTCAGGTTGCTGTGCTCCCTTCTTTGCATAAGGTGGTTAGGCCTTCTCCCTCTGTCTCTAAGGTGCCTTCTAAGGCCAGGCCTGGTTTGTCTTCCTCTGGCGTCAGTCCTAGTTCTGCAGGTTCTGTGCCTAAAAAACACATGCTTAAAATGGCAGAAGATTTGATTACCTTGATCAGAGGTTCTATGCCCCCTCCAGATAAGAGGCCTAGGGTGGAGCCAGAGGTGGAAGGTTTGGAACATTCTTCAGATTATTCAGAGTCTTCGGCTGAAGACATTCAGGATTTTCCCCCTTATTCTGATTCTGATGCAGAGGATTCTAGTCCTTCTGCTTCCCCTCCAGAGGATTTTTCTTTTTCAGAGACCCTGCATTCTATGAGGGAGCATTTTAAATGGGAAGGTCAGGATTTCTTAGACTCCCGAAAGAGGCTTAGGGAATTCTTGTTTTTACCACAACATAGGCCCTTGGCTATTCCTCCGGTTTTGGATGTTGTACAGGATGTTTTCTCTGAGGCTTCCCTTAATCCAGACTCTTTGCCTCCGGCCCCGGTTTAGCCAGACAGGTATTACAGGGTGCCAGAGGCTCATAAATATTTGTATAAGAGCCCTAGGGCTGACCCAGAAACTATTAGCCAGGGACCTAAGGGTGTTAGGGCTTCTGTTGTAAAGAATCCAGTTCCCATGGATAAGGACTCTAGAGCTCTGGATAGGTGGGGTAAAAAAGTGTATACCTCTTCCACTCTTGCAATGAGGGCCTTAAATTGCCAGTTTCATATGCTGAAGTACCAGAATTTTCTTCTTAGTCAATTAAAATCTAAGGTGGATGCTTTAGCAGAGGGCATAGAGTGTAAAGAATTACAGGATTTGGTTCATGCCTCTGATCAGGTGGGTAAGCATTCTTTGCAGTGTGGTTTTGATGCTTTGCAGGCCTCTTCCAGGGTGGCTGCCACTGGATCAGTTATTCGTAGGCACGCCTGGCTTAAGGATCAGAACTTGTCAGAGCATGTTAAAGCTCGAATTTTGGATGCTCCTCTTCAGTCTGAAGTTTTGTTTGGTTCTCCTGTGGAGTCAGTCTTGAAGAAAATGGAGGACAAAGCTAAGTCTATGCAGACTGTTAAAGATTTTTTGCAGGTGCAGCCCCCTAAGTTTAGCAGAAATTGGCCTACTAAGGGATGGGCTTACCCTTCTTCTGATTTACAGTCTAGGGGCAGATCTAGACGTGGTAGGGGCAGAGCTCATGCACAGGGTTCTTTTAGGCCTAGGACGTGGAGTTCCCCTGCACAGTCTACAGGTGAGGGCAGGGGCCAATCCTTTCATAAACAGACCCAATGACCTGCATCTTCAGCTGCCCGATCCTTCCTGTCTGGCAGCTCCTCTGGGAGGAAAGTTGGCACTTTTCGGGCAAAATTGGCTTTTAGTCACCCAGGACAAATGGGTGTTGGACATTATAAACCGAGGCTACAAGTTTTATTTCCACACATTGCCCCCTTTCAAAGGCATGCCAGACGTTCCTCCTCAGCAAAAGGCAGAGGCTCACAAACAGATTTCTTTACTTCTTCAAATGGGAGCTATCCAGCAGGTCCCTCCATCAGAGGTGGGCCTAGGATTTTATTCTCGCCTGTTTCTTGTACCAAAGAAAGGAAACACTTGGAGGCCAATTCTGAATTTGTCTATTCTCAACACATACCTGGACATTCCAAAATTCAAAATGTTGACTTTGCAACAACTTCTACCTATGCTAGGCAAAGATCACTGGATGGTAACTCTGGATCTCAAGGAGGCTTATCTTCATATTCCTATCAGGCCAAGCTGCAGGAGATTCCTGCGTTTTCGGACTGGGACTTTACATTATCAGTTCTCTGCATTGCCCTTTGGCTTATCTACTGCGCCCAGGGTGTTCACAAAGGTTCTGGCTCCGGTGATAGCCTTCTTACGGTTAAGAGGAATACAAATTTATCCTTATTTGGACGATTGCCTGATTCTTGCTCAAGACAAAGACAAGTTACTTCACCATCTTCAGTATGTTATGGCAGTGTTAAGGTGCCTAGGGTATTCTGTGAACGAAATAAAGTCCAGTCTAGTACCCTCTCAGGACATGTGCTTTCTGGGTGTGAGACTGAATACAGCCTCTCAGATGGCGTTTTTGACCCCGGACAAGCAAAGAAATCTTTCCCTTTACTTCCAGCAATTGTCTCTCCTGTCCAGGCTGACTGCAAGGACAGTCCTTCAAGCCTTGGGGTTCATGGCATCTTGTATTCTGGTGCTTCCCAATGCCAAACTGCATATGAGGAAGTTACAATGGTATCTCAAAAGTGTATGGACTCAACACTGCCACGATTTGGACACTGTCATTCAGATAATACCTTGCATTCAGAAGGAATTTTTGTGGTGGGCTCAGGAATGTCACCTAAACAAGGGACTCTCTGTGACCTGACCAGAGGCGAGTCAGATCTTAACGACAGATGCCTCAGACAAGGCTTGGGGAGCACACCTCAATGGAAAATGGGTTCAAGACATGTGGCCTGCCAGACTTCAACATTTGCATATCAACATGAAGGAGATGTTAGCAGTCCAATTTGCATTGATGGCCTTCAAGAATCTACTTCACCCAGGACAAGTGTTGATTCAAACAGACAACACGACTGTCATGTGGTACATCAACAAGCAAGGGGGAACCCATTCGTACCCACTTTGCAGACAAGCTATGATTTTGTGGGAGACTGCTCTCAGTTTGCACCTCACTCTTCAGGCAAGGTTTCTGCCAGGAGCACAGAACTCCTTAGCGGATGTTTTGAGCAGACAGATGGTGGATCCCCACGAGTGGAAATTGGATCCTCATGTATTTTGACAGTTGACAGTGTTTTGGGGGACTCCAGACATAGATCTGTTCGCTTCTCCACTAAATTTCCAGCTGCCAAAGTTTTGCACAAAGATGTTTCATCCAAAAGCTTGGAAAGTGGATGCTCTTTCATTCAGTTGGAACAATCTTCACGTCTATGCCTTTCCTCCTCTGCCTCTCCTTCCCAAGGTGCTCTTGAAGGTCAGACAGGACAAGCCCTCCATGATTCTTATAGCACCAGATTGGCCACGTCAGCACTGGTACCCTCTGCTGAGGAGTTTAGTATGGGAGCCTCCTTGGCCTTTGCCAGCAAGTCCACACCTTTTGTCCCAGGCAGGCAATCATTTCATCAATGTCAGGATACAGTCCCTGCATCTGGCAGCCTGGCATATTCTGTTCTAGACCCTGGAGGGTCACAGCTTCCTCAACAAGTTTTGAATGTTATTTTGGAGGCCAGACGGCCTAGTACAAGGAAGGTTTATGCTGATAAATGGAGGAGATTTTTTCTTTGGAGCAAAGCAAAGTGCTTTGATGTTTCAGTACCTAATTTGAGTGTTTCACTTCAGTATCTTACAGAATTACTAGACAAGGGCTTGTCTTTCTCCTCTGTAAAAGTTCATGCTGCAGCCATTTCTGCTCACTATGACTGTGACCCACCTTTATTCTCTCATCCTTTGTTCAAGCAATTTCTTAGAGGGGCAAAGAACATAAGACCCCCAATGGGAGCTCCTACTCCTTCCTGGGATCTCAATTTTGTGTTGGAGAAACTCACTTTATCTCCTTTTGAGCCTGCAGCTACAGCTGAGTTGAAGTTTTTGTCTTGGAAGACAGCTTTTTTGCTGGCCATTACGTCTGCTAGAAGGGTATCTGAATTACAGGCTCTAATGGCAGTTGAACCCTTCCTAATTTTTCATAAGGACAGGGTCTCTTTGCGTACTAACCCTACTTTCATGCCTAAAGTGGTCTCAAATGTGGCCTTGAACCAGTCTATTCATTTGCCTACTTTTTATGCTGATCCCCAAAATAAAGGGGAAAAGATTTTGCACTCTTTGGATATTCACAGGCAGTTGCGTTATTATTTGAGCAGAACTAAAGGGTTCAGACAGTCTCAACAGTTGTTTGTTTCTTTTGCTTTGGGTTCTCAGGGGAAGCCTGTTTCTAAACAAACTATTTCTAAGTGGATTGGTCATTGTATTGCTTTTTGTTATTCTCATCATGGTAAGGAGTTTCCTGCTGGAATCAGACCTCATTCCACTAGGGCTACTGCCACTTCCACTGCTTTTCTGAGGGGTGTAGCTACTAAAGATATTTTGGAGGCAGCTACTTGGAGTTCAGTGCACACTTTTTCTAAGCATTATCATCTCCCTCTTTATTCAAAATCTAGGGCTGGGTTTGCCACTGCAGTTTTGCAGGGCATGTTAGCAGCTCCCAATGCTTTATGATTTTGCCAACCTCCCTTTACCTTTGCTTTGGGGTTCTACCCACAGGTTATGACTGCAGCAATGTGAGATGAAGAACATAGTACAGTTTTGTACCTACCATAAATGTAGATGTTCGAAGATCCACATTGCTGCAGTCCAATTTTCCCTCCCTCCTTCCCCACTGTAGTTTGGGGTGGTTGTGTGGTTTGGGTTGTAAATATTGTTTTTTTGGCTATGGCCTTTCTTTTTAGGGCCTTCTGACATCTGGGGCAAGAAAGACTGAGGATATGACGTCGGTCATGCGCTTTAGTACCATGGCGTACTGACGTCAGATCTAAGCGACCATGACCGACGCCAGCCTAACACTTTGGTATTCGGGCCGACCGAGGACAGCGGACTACCCACAGGTTATGACTGCAGCAATGTGGATCTTCGAACATCTACATTTATGGTAGGTACAAAACTGTACTTTCCTTCTTGTTGGTTTGCTTTTGTGTGTTTTTTTAATAGAGTGTAGAATTCTTGTTACTCTGCTCATTGGTATTTTTTCAAAATAGTGTTATTTTTGTTTTTCTGGTAATGGAAAGTAAAGAATTCAGAAAATGCAGATGTGGGAAAATTCCAATCAAGGTAAATGTACCTTGTGTGGTTTCATGTTCAGAAGAAAAATGCTTGTATGATGGATGTTCTAAGTGTTTCACTGTTGCAGTCATTACATTTGTGTTATCTGCTTGCACTAGCCCTCAGTCGGCCTGCTTAACAAAGTCTTGGGTCTTGCGTTGGTTGCTGTCTCTTCTTCCATGATGTCAGGTCATCAGGGGTATAAAACATGCAGCCGATGCAATTACATCAGTCTTTCTTGCCATGCGGTGCCCAAAGCAGAAGCAGTTCGCAAGTGCTGGTCGGCCGACTCCTGAAATTTTGCTGAAGTTTCAGAACCGAAGTCTTCAACTAAAGCTAAGTACCCCATCGGGGAAACTTTTTCTTGCTCCTTACCGATGTTGGTAAAAGTTAATAATTGCATTACTTGTGGAAAGCAAATACCTCACAAAGATTTTCATTCGTACTGTATTCCTTGCTTGTGCACTGACCACGACATCCTTTGCTGTCGGTTTTGTGCTTTATTTAATCAGCGCACTATCCATCGTCGGTATATTTTCTGAGTCTCCCAGTGGAAGCTGAGAAACTTTTGCCCTGTATTTTTCCCTTGTGTCCTCGCCTGGGTGGATACATACTCTCAACTAAAGTTACCTACTCTATCCACACTTTTGCGTAAGAAATATACTGCTCTGCTGCCTCAATCCCCATTTTTGAAATTGGAACTGAGTATCCCAGTGGAAACTGAGAAAGTATGTGCATCTGTTGCTACTTGGGCTTCTACATCTTTTAACTCCTGCTTGTTAGTTTTTGTAAAGCTATCTCCCTGCCAGGACAGCCAGCAGCCTAAACCCTTCTTATTTCTCCCTCTCCATTCTCTCTCCCATCTTTATCTGAGTTTTCCAGCTCTTCCTTATTCCATCCTATTCAGTCCCAAGTCCTTCCTAGTGGGCCTTGTACATTTCTGCATTTGCCCACTAGAAGGCGTCCCCTCCTCATTGTCATTACTTTTCTCCAATCTTTTCTTGCTTTTTCTCTGCATTTACTTGCACTCCCCACTCTCTCACCCATACTTTTGCCCACTTTACCTATTAAATATTGAACTCTTCTTACCCTGCTACAACTTACTCTCTCCTGAAACCTATGCTCCACTGACTGATTGGCTCTCGATCCTCTCCTGGTCTTTTACTCCCTAGTCTCCTACTGTGCCTTGCCCTTATTGTGGATCTGTCTTCTCTCCTTCTTACTACACTGCATTACCTACTTCCCATCTCCCTCTCTCACTGTTTCTCCCCTTCTATCTAGCGTGATATACTATGCACGCTATCTCTATCCTACACCTTCTAATCTCTACTATTGCATTTCTCCTTTCCTCCCCCTCCCCCTAGACTGCTCGATTCTTCGTACGTCCCTTCCCTCCCACATTGTAGAGTTATAGACCTTCCGGTCTGTTCCAGCTAGCTAGTATTCCCTGTACCTCCTCCCTCCCTCTACTTCTGCCTGGAAGTGATAAATATTCCCCCTCCCCTCAGGGCGCCATTTTCTAACTTCACTTGCTACGGCTGCTGCAGGTTCCTGACTGGGAGTGCGCTCCTACTGTAAGTTAATCTATGTTCAATGTAAAATGCCAATATCAGGGCTTTTCCCTCAATGTTTATGCTAACGGATCATCATAGACATAGTAGACCAGCATTCCTATTTATACACTGTCGTTTTCTGTTTTAGAGTATACTTAACATGACTATTGTATAAAGTGAATAACTTCTGACTACTGCTGTTAAGAAAGTACCGAACGGTACTACTGTTTAGATTACATGTTCCGAGCTGTTTAAGTTGTATGCTCCGAACGTAGATTCACTGTTCAGTAAGCTACTTCATGAAGAAAGGTTGATGCCCTACTGGAACGTAGTATACGTTATTCTGACATCGTATACCTTACTATAGCCTAACTAAGTTGCTTATGTGCCTCTGTAGTCGCTATTGAATGTGGGCGACAATACATTGCACATCCCTGATCTGATAACACTGTATGCGTATTAGTGGAACACTAGTATCTTAATTTTTGTATATCACAAAACATTCGGGATTTTGATTAGGTTGCTCCTGTTCCTCTGTAGTCGCTACTGCATGTAGTGTGATATTTGTCCTGCACATTCCTGATCGGATCGTGCTTAGACTCCACGGCTTAGTTTTAATCTTTCTGAACTCCTCCATGGCTGCTCGTATTTAGCAATTTTAAACCATGGTTTTTGTCCACATTGGCTAAGTAAGCTAAGTGGGATTGTTCGAGGCTAATCTCTGAAACTGTTTGTACCTGTGTAGACCATGTTTAGCAAGTGGGATTGTTCGAGGCTACTCTCTGAAAATGTTTGTACCTGTGTATACCATGTTTAGCAGTTAACCAGCGCTGGTGTAAAACGCCAACTCCACGTGTCTGTGTTACCCTCACAAACGCCTGGCTGGTCGCTGTAGTACTCGCTCTAGGTTTATAATATTAACTTGCATACTGCAGGAATATTTGTTTTTGATACTGCTTGTATAGTCTGCAGTTGTTATAGAGCTATTGATTAGTTTTGTGTCTCCAGAAGTGATTTTGAATATCTCCTGGTGACATTGCTCTCTTTTATATGGATGTATATAGCTTTTACTGTTAACCTGATTAGTTTTTTGTGTCTCCTGAATTGATTAGAATATCTCCTGGCGACTTTGCTTTATTTTCACATGGTTGTATCTAACTTTTACTGTTTATTGATAGAGTAAGTTGATCACTCATTTGCAAAGTAGGCCTGCTGAGTTCAAATGTGTTTTACCCATATTAATAGAGTCTATAGCACCAGGATATTGTATTATTGTCTGCTTCACTAGCTGTTTTGTGCTTATGTTTCTTTCTTTTACCTGCTTACTACTTTTTTAAGGTAATAAGGTGTTGTTACTATTATTTTGTTACTAACTCTACTCATTCTCTACCTTCTACCTCCAGCTTTTGCCCTGTATTTTTCCCTTGGGACCTCGCCTGGGTGGATACATACTCTCAACTAAAGTTACCTACTCTATCCACACTTTTGCGTAGGAAATATACTGCTCTGCTGCCTCAATCCCCATTTTTGAAATTGGAACTGAGTCTCCCAGTGGAAACTGAGAAAGTATGTGCATCTGTTGCTACTTGGGCTTCTACATCTTTTAACTCCTGCTTGTTAGTTTTTGTAAAGCTATCTCCCTGCCAGGACAGCCAGCAGCCTAAACCCTTCTTTTTTCTCCCTCTCCATTCTCTCTCCCATCTTTATCTGAGTTTTCCAGCTCTTCCTTATTCCATCCTATTCAGTCCCAAGTCCTTCCTAGTGGGCCTTGTACATTTCTACATTTGCCCACTAGAAGGCGTCCCCTCTTCATTGTCATTACTTTTCTCCAATCTTTTCTTGCTTTTTCTCTGCATTTACTTGCACTCCCCACTCTCTCACCCATACTTTTGCCCACTTTACCTATTAAATATTGAACTCTTCTTACCCTGCTACAACTTACTCTCTCCTGAAACCTATGCTCCACTGACTGATTGGCTCTCGATCCTCTCCTGGTGTCTTCCCGCTCCGTTCGCCCTTCGGGCTCACTCCGCTCCCCTACCCTGCCCCCAAATCCCACCCACCCCTAGTACCTCTAGCTATATCCCTCTTGTTACCACACCCACTTCCTCCCTACACCAATCACCCACAACTCCCTAGACACACCCCCTATCAGCCTATTATCCAATTGTAACCACACCTACAGCTAACCTATAATAATACACTTCAATTCTAAACTCACACCCACTATCCTACTTTTCCCCCTAGCACCACTCTTACTAACTCTTTACTCCACTCAACCTTGTTAAACCTTTCTTTTCCCACTGCGCAATAAACTTACAACATATATAAGATAACCGTAACACTTAACACCAAGTAACCTTTTCAACATGCCTTTAAATCCCCCATCCATCTCTATTTTACTATTTCTATCTCTTAAACTATCATATCTTTATTACCTCACCCAACCTCCTACTTCTTACCATTAACAACTTTATCACACAACCTACCACCTGAACTCCCCTCTCTCACCCTTACACTCTCCTATTTCTCCCCATCTATACCCAATAACACAACTTCTAACCTTCTCATTCAAAGTTTTCTCCTCACAGAAAAACCCTATCCCCATAGTAACTAAAGACCCTCTGACCATCACTACAGATCCTAATCATTTTCTTACTCTACTCAATTACCTTTCTAACCCAATCTTTCATCTCATCACCAGCCTTTTATCTGGTGACATCCATCCCAACCCTGGCCCCTCCACCACTTCCTCCTCACACAGGCCTATATTATTTACTTCTCTAAACTCACAAAGTATTGTCAATAAAGTCCCTACCCTCCATGCATGGCTCATGTATAACAAACCTGACATACTATCTATTTCAGAAACATGGTTAAAACCCTCTATAAAAGATTCTGAAATTACTCCACCCAGCTATTCAATCATTAGAAAAGATAGGACCCAGAAAAAAGGCGGTGGAGTTGTTCTCCTATATTCTTCTTCCTTGCTAGTTACCCCCTACAACAAACCTACTCCAAAATTTAACAATGCTGAAGTACTCCTCACTCTCCTGCAAGTTAATAAGCACAAACACATCTGTCTAGCATCCCTTTACATCCCCCCAGGGGACAATATTTCCACACTTGAAATCATCCTCTCATGGCTCTCTAACAATATCAGCAATGAAACCATAATCTTAGGAGATGTAAACATCAACTGGGCCTCCATCCAGTCTTCAACCAACCCTCTTAATATCAACCTATATAAGTTTTCCCAGCTAATCAACACAATAACACACCCATCAAAAAACCCCTCTTGTGGCACCATCCTTGACTGGATTCTAGTGTCACATCCCCACTATATCTCAGACATTGGTACTCTTCCCGACCCTCTTAGCAATCACTTGCCTATTTTCACTCGCCGAATCCCCTGCATCTCTTACCGCACCCATAATTACATCACTACCCACAATGACAAAAACTTTAACCCATCAACCTTCATATATTCTCTAAAAGCAATTAATTGGAACAATCTAAAGTCACTACCTTTAGAAGATGCAGTTGCTCACTTCAACTCTACCTTCTTAGAAATACTTGATTCCCAAGCCCCTCTAAGAACAAAAAGAATAAAAACAAATTCTTCCCCCTGGCTAACCAAAACCACACTATCAATCATGCGCCTTAGAGACAAAGCCTGGGGACTCTATCTGAGAAATAAGACCCCAGAACAACATATTGCGTACAAAACCCTTCGAAATAAAGTAAAAAAGCTTATAATCTCTGACAGACAAAAATACTTCTTCACACTCCAAAACAACAATAAAACTAACCCTCAAAAATTCTGGAAGGGGATCTCTACCCTCCTTAATCCCAGCAAACCACACACCCCAACCCCAGACCCAAATAGCCCAGACCTAGATCTAGCTACACAGTTCAACTCCTTTTTCATCGACTCTATTAGCAAACTCACATCCTCCTTCACACACCCCTCCTCATTACCTAATACACCCCCACCCTCTCCTGCAAACAACCCTCCCCTCATCACCACTTCCTCCTCACTCTCATCTTCTCACTGTCTATCTTCCACCTCATCCACTACTCTAACCCCCTCTTCACCCATATCTTCCTCAATTTCTCTCTCTCCCCACTCTTCTCTATTCTCATTTAAACCTATTCCCACTTCCACTATAAAGAAACTCCTTCAGAAACTGAAGCCATGTACCAGCGCTCCTGACAACATTCCCTCTTACTTCCTAAGTATAGCCGCAGAAGCAATTGCCTATCCCATTAGCATTCTAATCAACCGCTCCATCCATGAATGCACAGTGCCCCTACTGTGGAAACAAGCCTTTATCATCCCCCTCCATAAAGGAGGCAACAATTGCAACGTCAACAACTTCCGTCCTATTGCTATCCTGTCCCCCATATCTAAACTTCTGGAAAAGTGTATCCAGCTTCAACTCTTACCACATCTCTTAGATAACAACCTTTTAACCCCTACACAACACGGATTCAGGCCAAATCATAGCACTATGACAGCCCTCCTGTCCTTTCTTGAGACTGTTAATAGAGCATGCGATTCCAGCCACATTGTCTCTACCTTACTACTTGACCTCTCCAAGGCCTTTGACACTATCTCACACAGCCTGCTCTTATCCAAACTGTCAGAACTTAACCTCTCTCCCTCCTCCATAAATTGGTTCTCCAGTTATTTATCAAATAGATACCAAGCTGTAATATGGAAGAAGGCCACTTCCTCTTTCCTTAGTACCCCCACTGGAGTTCCCCAAGGATCTATTCTTGGTCCCCTCCTCTTTAATATATTTATAAACGACTTCCACAAATCCATTCCATTTGCAAACATCATCCAATATGCAGATGATTCTACCATTATCTGCTCTGCCACCTCCCTCTCTGCTCCAAAACTTACTCAGGAAGCTTTCTCAATTACTGAGCATTGGATGAAAATAAATCACTTAGCACTCAATGCCTCCAAAACAAAACTAATGGTATTTACCCCCTCCAAATCCACTTCCTTCGATATAAACTCTTTCTCAATTACCAGCCAAAATAACTCACCCTTGGAACTGGTATCTGAAACTAAGCTACTAGGTGTTCAAATTGACAACCGGCTTAAATTCAACTCCCATCTACAACTAAATATTAAAAAAACTCATCAAAAACTAGGTATGCTCTACCGTCAGAATCAGTATCTTACTAGCTCCTCCAAAATCACTCTCGCTTCCTCCTTTCTCATCCCCTCTCTTCTCTATGGGGCTCCATTACTGACTAATCTTCAGACCTCTCTAAAAAGCCAGCTTTCCTCCTGCTATAACAAAATTGCCAAATTCGCTAATAGCCATAGGTCCTCCACCCACCACTGTTCCTCTCTCCAAAAACTAAATTGGCTTGAACTATCTAATCATCTCATCTATATACAGCTGACTTTAGCTCATAAGCTCATTCTCAACCCCTCTCTTTGTCCCTCCCTGTCTTCTGCCTTCAAAATGCACCTACCAAATAGAGTCTTAAGGTCCAACAATCAAAACCTACTAGAAGTTCATAAACCATCTTATCCCCCAGGTAAACACTTACTATCCTCTAACCTTTCCCGTCTCTGGAACTCACTCCCACCATCCATTCGTACCACCTCTAATCACTACATGTTCAAAAAATCTCTCCATACACATCTAAGGTCCCAATGGGATTGTTCTTGCTCCCACCCCTCATAAATATATGACATCTTACCTCCTTTATGCTTATGATACTTAACTTTACCTAACAAAGCTTGTGTTCCTTCAGAATAACTACTCTGTAATGTAATGTTATGTTCCTTCTGAATTACTAGTCTGTTATGTAAATCACGTTACTGTCTCAGCTCACTTACTTCACATTAATCCTCATTTATTGTATTGTTTTGAATGCTTCTTGAATTTTTGAGCTTAAATGTTTTATCTACTACTTGTATAATTATATTTAGCAATCTTGTGTATGTACCTAATTTTTGTCTGTGCTGGAGCTTTTCTCCCCAGGACTCCATTGAAAACGGGTTCTTTTTGGCCCAATGGACTGTCCTGGTAAACCAACTGCAAATAAATAAATAAATAAATTTTCGCCTCTAAATGTTTCGGTTCTCGGTTTAATTATCCAGAAATGTTGTCGGTTAGCCGTCTGACTATCGGGATTCCTAAAAAACACAAAGATAAAGACAGAGACAGGCCGCCTAGGTCCAAAGCTGCCGACGACATTTCTCCTAAGCCAGTCGCCAGTTCGCCGGTACTCACTGAGGCACTTTCGCAGCCCCTGATACCCGCTACTTCTGATTCGCAGGCCTCTGCTGAGACCAATTCGGAGTCCAGTATGCCGCAAGATGCTTCAACTGTGGAACCTGCGGATGTCTCTACCTTGGATGAGTCCGGAGCCACTGTGCAGGCACCGGCTTCTGAGGGTGTATTCAGGCCTATGGACTTGCATATTAAACCAACGCCTCCTTCATCATTTAGGCCTAAATCTCGAACCATGCCTAAGAAACCGATGCCCAGGCAGCATGCTCAGGCCTCTGTGTCTAAAAAAACAAATGATAAGAATGGCTGAAGATCTTATAACTTTAATCAGGGGAAGCCAACCTCCCCCTTCTAAGAGACCTAGAACTGAAGTTGTTTATGAATCTTCTGACCAGGATTCTGATTTTTCTGATTCTTCTGATGATCTGGATTTGTCCTTATCTACTTATGAAGATTCTGATTCAGAGGACTCTATTCCCTCTGCTTCCCCTCCAGAAGATTTTTCTTTTGGTGAAACCTTACATAGTCTAAGGGAGCATTTCCACTGGGAAAGCCAAGATTTTTCTGATTCAAAAAACTCCTGCCTCAGCACAGGCCTTTAGCTATACCTCCTGTACTAGACATTGTTGATGATGCTTTTTCAGAATCTAGTTTGGCCCCTGATTCTTTGCCTCCTGCTCCCAGAAAACCTGATAGATATTACAGGGTTCCTGATTCACACAAGTTTCTTTTTAAAAATCCTATTGCGGATCCAGAGACTATTTCACAGGGACCCAAGGGCATTAAGGCTTCTACTGCTAAAAATCCTACCCCTTCTGATAGAGACTCCAGGGCGCTGGATAGATAGGGTAAGAAGGTTTACACTTCGGCAACCTTGGCCATTAGGGCTTTAAACTGCCAGTTTCATATGTTCAATTATCAACAACATGTTATTGGGTTGCTTAAACAGAAAATTATGTTGATTCCCGACTGTGCTGAAAATAAAGAACTACAGGATTTAATGCATTCTGCTGAACAGGTTGGTAAACATATTTTGCAATGTGGATTTGATTCATTAGAGGCCTCTTGCAGGGCTGCTGTTACTGGGTCTGTGCTCAAAAGGCATGCTTGGCTTAAGGAGCAATTGTTGCCTGATCATGTTAAAGCTAAACTGTTGGATGCTCCCTTAAATCAGGACCGCCTGTTTGGCAACAAAGTTGAGGAAGTTCTTAAAAAGATGGAAGATAAAGCTAATTCTATGCAAACTGTTAAAGATTTCTTGCAAGTTCAGCCTCCTAGATTTAGTAGGCATTGGCCCTCTAAGAATTGGCCCTTTCCAGCCCCTTCCAGGTCTTCTCAAGCCAAACCCAGGCACAGCAGAAACCCCAGATTTCAGTCCCAGGGGACACACAAGACTAAGCAGTGGGGGATTTCCGCACCCAAATCTGGGAGTAGTAAGACTCCCCCCTATGGAAAACTGTCTCAATGACTTGCTTTTAAAACTTCCAAGCACTTCTAAACTGAATGCTGCTTTAGGCGGAAAGATTGGTCTGCAGGCCAAAAACTGGGAACTCATTATCCAGGACAAATGGGTTTTAAATATAGTGTCCCAAAGATACAGATTTCACTTCCACACATTGCCAACACCAAGCGAGTGGCCAAATCTACCCCCAAATCAGTGGGCAGAGGCCTAAAATCAAGTTCTCTATCTCTTAAGCATGGGGGCTATTCAGTTGGTACCAGAACTTCAAGAAGAAATTCAAAATGCTGACTCTTCACCATCTGCTTCCTATGCTAGGCAAAGATGCATGGTTTGCAACACTAGACTTAGACTTAAAAGAAGCATACCTGCATATCCCTATCAGGGAGTCTTGCAGAAGATACCTACGCTTCAAAGCAGGCTACATGCACTATCAGTTCTCTGCACTGCCCTTTGGCTTATCTACTGCGCCCAGGGTATTCACAAAGTGCCTAGCTCCAGTCATTACATTTTACAGGCAAAGAAATATTCAAATATACCCATACCTGGACAATTGTCTAATTCAGGCAGAAAGCCGGGACATACTTTTCAATAATCTGGCCTTTGTTCAAAGGGTGCTGACTTGTCTGGTGTACACCATAAATGAAAAGAAATCACGCCTGGTACCCTGTCAATAAAGTATATTCCTGGGAGCAAGCTTGAATACAACCTCCCAGATGGCTTTCCTCACGCCAGAGAAACTGATTCATTTGACAACCTACTTCAAACAAGTGGCCACAAAAACCCTGCTATCTACAAGGCAAATTCTGCAAGCCTTGGGGTTCATGGCCTCCTGCATTCTTCTAATTCCATATGCAAGGCTGCATATGAGGAAACTACAATGGTATCTCAAAAGCCTGTGGTGTCAACATTCACAGGATCTAGAACCAATGATTCCTATCATACCTTGCCTACGCCTAGAGTTCCTTTGGTGGGCAGAGGCCTGCCACCAAAACAGGGGACTACCATTCACACTACCCCCTGTCGCCCAAACCTTAACAACAGATGCGTCAGACTATGCATGGGGGCTCAGCTTGCAGGGAAGTGCATTCAGGGCAAATGGAACCCAAGTCAAATGCACCTGCACATAAATCAAAAGGAAATGTTAGCTGTACAAAATGCTCTGACATCCTTCAAGGACCACATTCTTCCAAGACAACTAATGGTAAAGACGGACAACACCACTGTCATGTGGTACATAAACAAGCAGGGGGAGTACACATTCTTACCCCCTCTGCAGACTAGCTATGGCATTGTGAAACACAGCCTTGAGCTACCAAGTGAATCTACAAGCTCAATTCCTCCCAGGAAAACTAAATACTGTGGCAGATGGACTAAGCAGAAACCTCATGGACCCACACGAGTGGAAACTGGAACCAAGGATTTTCAACATGTTGACAAGTAAGTGGGGGAACCCAGATATAGACCTGTTTGCCTCCCCCAGAACCATCAATTGGACAAATGTTACACAAGGATTCCCCACAAGCTAGCTTGGAAAGTGGATGCTCTATCCTTTATCTGGAAAAACCTATCAGTTTATGCCTTTCCTCCTCTGCCCCTGCTCTCCAAGGTACTACTGAAGATCAAACAGGACAAGCCAAGGACGATTTTAATTGCACCAGACTGGCCACGCCAACACTGCTACCCCCTGTTGCGCAGTGTCACGCTTGGCCCCTTGGCACCTGCCTCAGACTCCTTCCCTGTTGTCTCAGCAGGAGAACCAGATTCTGCACCCTTAGCTGCAAACCCTGAACTTAGCTGCCTGGCTAATTGCATAATCTCTCCTTTACCATCCCTCAGTAAATCAGTGATGGATATCATTTTAGAGGCAAGGAGTCCTAGTACTAGAAAATCCTATGCTGCAAAATGGAAAAGATTTTGTGTCTGGAATCAATCTCAAGGGATGAGCACAGCAGTGCCCAATTTACCTCAGATTCTACAATACTTGACTGAGATGCTTCATAAGGGTTTGTCCTTTTCCGTCATCAAAATTCATGCCTCAGCCATTTCAGCTCATTACAACACAGAGCCTCCCCTCTTCTCTCACCCACTGCTCAAGCAGTTCTTCAGAGGGGCCAAAAATTTAAGGCCACCCAGGAGAGCTCCAACTCCAGCCTGGGATCTTAACTTTATCTTGGTGAAACTCACTCTTCCTCCTTTCGAGCCAGCTGCTACTGCAGATTTAAAATTCCTTTCCTGGAAAACAGCTTTCCTTTTAGCAATAACTTCTGCAAGAAGGGTGTCTGAATTACAGGCCCTTATGGCAGTGGAGCCTTTCATCATCTTTCATGCGGACAGGGTGTCCCTCAGAACCCATCCCTCCTTCATGCCCAAGGTGGTATCCAGTGTGGCTCTTAATCAGTCCATTCATTTACCTACCTTCTTTCCTAACCCACAGAACAAAGGGGAATGGATACTGCACTGCTTAGATGTGCACAGACAACTTAGATTTTACTTGGACAGGACTAAACCTCAAAGGAAATCTGAACAACTGCTGGTGGCATTTGCTGCAGGGACAGAGGGGAAAGCTGTTTCAAAGCAAACCATTTCAAAATGGATAGGCCTCTGCGTTCATTTCTGCTATAAGCACCATGGAAAACCTATCCCACAGGGCATCAGACCGCATTCAACCAGGGCTGTATCTACCTCCACAGCCTTTCTCAGGGGCATTCCTACCAGGGACATCCTAGAAGAGAAGCTGCTACCTGGAGTTCTGTACATACTTTCACCAAGCATTATCATTTGCCAATTTTCTCTAAATCCAGAGCTGGCTTTGCCACTGCAGTCTTGCAAGGTCTTATAGCTGGTCCTAATTCTATTTAAATTCCTCCTCCCAGCCTTAGCTTTGGGAATCTACCCAAATGTAATGACTGCAACAGTGAAACACGAAGAACATAGTACAGTTGTGTACACAACATAAATGTAGATGTTCGAGTGTATTCACTGTTGCAGTCCTGGTTACCCTCCCTCCAGCCCCCTTTCTTCTTTTGGCTATACCTCTACTCTCCCTTACTATGCTCAAAAAGCTTTTTGGTGTATTTGCTTTTTTGTTGGAGGTATATCCTTGTAATTATAGATTCAGTTGCTTCCCATTAGGGGGACACCTGACATCTGGGGCAAGAAAAACTGATGCAGTGCCGTCAGCTGCATGTTTTATACCCCTGATGACCTGACATGGAAGAAGGGACAGCATCCAACGCAGGACCCAAGACTTTGTTAATCAGGCTGACTGAGGGCTACTGCAAGCAGATAACCCAAATGTAATGACTGCAACAGTGAATACACTCGAACATATACATTTATGGTAAGTGTACACAACTGTACTTTATGACATTTGCACAAGCTTTAAGTCATACATAGTCGGAGATGGGAAAAAAAACAGGTTAGTTCTAAAGAAGAGACAAACTTCTGTCTTTGTCTAGAACAGAAGCTTGGACTTCAAGGTCTGTGTAGGTCAATTTCCTTGGCCCCACCAGTTGATATTGTTGTGCTTTCTAAAGAAAAAAAACATAAGAACAAGGACAGAGTGTATCAGCTTGAGGCTTCATATGCTAAGGTTCTCACTCCAGGTTCTGCCTTTAATAAACTTAGATGAGAAGGTACTACTCACCTCACTCTCTCCTTTGTATGCCAGTCAAGTTACCTGTAACAGTTCTATCTGAAGTGTCTCTTGTGAGTCCACAAAATGCTTCTTCTGATTCTGAAGGTGCTCATACTAGGACAAGGCATGTATCATTTGTATCTGATGTAAAAATAAGAATTTTTGAATCCACTTGTCCTTCCATGTCTGACAATTCCCATAAGAGCAACTCAGCTGAGCTGGATTACAGGCAAGTGCTGCAGGCCTTTTTTGAATTACATCACATGAGCCTCAGGTCTCTTCCCTTTGCTAACAATGGAGCACAGCTCCCTCTTCCTTGCTTAACTTCCCTATTCTTCACTGGGTTACATGCAAGCTGTGGTCTTGACAAGTCCATTCCTGGAACTGCAGGCATTGACCTCATTTGGTCTTTTGGTATCATTCATGTTTTGATGCCAGGAGCATAGCCTTCACTACAGATGCCATTGATGTTAGCTCTACCTTCTATGTTGATGCTCTTGGCTTTGACAGATGAAGATGGCATCACTAGCATCTGTTGTCAATCTTGTAGATTCCTTCTGTTCCAGGGCTGGAGCTCGACCATTCAGCATTAGTGCTGAGACTGATGTCTTTGGTCCTGACCATTTCATTGCCAAGTTCAGCCTTTCAACCTTCATAATTGATGCCCTTGATATCAGCCTGTAGGCCTGGTAGTATATTAGCCTCTGTGGATGGGGTCAGGCTTTTGGAAGTCAGTATTTCTAATGGTTTCCAGTTTTCATTGTTTGCGGTTGACTGTCTTGCCTCAGATCTTGGCATTGTGGTAGATATCTATGTTGTCAAAGCAGACTTATCTGTAGATGCCCCTTTCGATGTTTACAACCCCTTCATTCTCAGTCAGCGATTAACATTTGCCTGCTATCTTACTAGTGTATCAACTTTCTGTTTAGGACAAGGTGATCATCGGGTCATTGCATATTACCCCATATATGTCTGGATTTGTCAGTTCTCTTCCTTCTCCTCAGATCAGTCACCTCCAAGGTGAGACAAGAAGTAGAGAAGTATGTGGGTTCTTCACCAGAGTCCAAGACACTGAACTTGAATGAGGATGAGAAAGCAGATTCTCCACAATCCTCCCTGGTGACCCAAAGTTTGAAGAATTCTTGGAAATGATGTGACTAAAAGTAGGATTGCCCAATTAAACAACTTCCTTTCCTGAGTGTATTTTATAAGAAGTCTTCCTATCCTCTAAGTTGTTCCCTTAAATGGATCCCCAAGTGGACAAGATGGTTTTACTGATGGATGGATAACATGTGAGAACTTGCATAGTATGGCACTTGTCCCAAAGAGACCTCCCAAGAGTAGAACTTGGTCACAGACTCTTCAGATTGACTCTGCTGTTACTATGGCAAACCTAAAGAAGGCTGCCATACTACACTGTCACACTCCACAACAGCAAAGAGTTTTATGTATAGGACAGACATAAGGGAGTGTTTAATCATCCTCCACATTTACTTTGAAGACAGTAAACTATCCCGTTTGCTTCATTTGAAGGTTAGCTAGCTGACCGGAATACTCAGACCATTCTGTCAGTGGAAGAGTTGCCAAATGGTAATTTAAAAGTCAGGCTCCAGTCCCAGGTGTCATCTATGTTATCTTAAGTTAATCTTCTCATGCAGATAACACTGTGGATACTGATGAAAGGCAGCGGGGAGGAAGAATTGCAATCCACCTTCACACACTTAGATCTCACTGACTTTTTGAAAGTACCAGGGCAATCTACAATAGTGTCCCTTTGGTAGGACCCTGTTATTTAGCACCACAGTGAAATCAGAAGTGAAAACCAGGAAAGAGAAGGAAAATGCTTAGAGCTTTTGAGTCAAGTTAAAAAATCCCCAGTGCTCATTCTCACAAACTCATTGGGGTCTGCATCAGCTTGGTTTTAGGAGTGGTCAAGGCAATTTAATAGTAAAGGTTCTGGGAAGCACCATTGAGGTGGAGGCAATTTCTACAGTGGTCATCAGCCCCATCATCTGAGTTGATGGGCTCTGATTCCTCTTCCAAGGGCTAAGAATCTAGCCTGACTGCAACAAAACTCCAAGAGCTGGAAACGTGAGGATAGGCAAAACAAGCACTTTATTCCAATACAAGATCACAGAGCTTTCGGGATCAGCCCTTCATCAGTGTGTGATATACAAATCAAACGATTCACTTAAATACCTGATTTAAAAACCTTAATTAAGTCACATGACACAGTCGAATCATAGTGCCTAACAAAATTCAAGTGAAATAAAATGAAATAAAACAAATTAAACAATTCATAAAAACTATATATAAAAGAAGTATATACATAACAATAATGCAGAAGTTACTAGTTATCGAAAAACCAATAAAAAAGCCAACTAGGTGGATAAAGGTTGCCTTATACCAAACACAGAAGCAAATCAGTAAAAAAGAATAAGGCAGCTAAGCACGGCTAAAAAAACATTAATTTATTAAAACAGATGGTAAGCGCTTTCATGCAGGTAAACTGCACTTCATCAGACCAAAGAATAAAAAAGAATTAAACACTAAACATTTAAATAACAGAATCATTTAAAAGCATAAGTTATTCAACATAACTAATGACTTAGAGGGCATGCCTTTAAAACAGGCTTTAAAGATACACAACCATTCAGCCCTGGTGCTCTGTGCAAAAAGCCTAATAATCCATTTGGATTCAGACAACTCAAGTTTATTCTTCAAGTCACCTCCCCACTTATCAGTTCCAATCAACTGCAAAACTATAAAAACAAATACATGACCAGGACTATCACGGACATGTTTATACAATGCACTACTGGGATCTTGCCTACGTATATAACCCCAGATGTTCCATTATATGCTCCTTAAAAGAGCGTTCAGTCTTCCCTACATAAAAACAAGACCAGCCCCTACACCAGGCCAAATAGACTAAATGTATAGAAGAAGTACAATCAGTATAAAACTTGGGTAAACTTTTTCCCAGTATTAGGATGCCGAAAAATCTTTTGTTCAGATATAAATTCACAGGCTTTGCATCTCCTACAAGCAAAGGTACCCCTCCTAGTTGACAGCACAGAAGATTTATCCTGATTAGTATTGTAACTTAGCTCTCACTTTAGATTCCATCTATTCTTAAACCTAAAAGATGGGCAACTTCCAACTAAGTGCCTGATGTCATCATCAGCTAGCAACACAGGCCAATTTCCTCTAACAGTTTGATCACAGGCTGTTCAGATTGACTGACTGCAACAAAACTCCAAGAGCTGGAAACGTGAGGATAGGCAAAACAAGCACTTTATTCCAATACAAGATCACAGATCATTCGGGATCAGCCCTTCATCAGTGTGTGATATACAAATCAAACGATTCACTTAAATACCTGATTTAAAAACCTTAATTAAGTCACATGACACAGTCGAATCATAGTGCCTAACAAAATTCAAGTGAAATAAAATGAAATAAAACAAATTAAACAATTCATAAAAACTATATATAAAAGAAGTATATACATAACAATAATGCAGAATTTACTAGTTATCGAAAAAAACAATAAAAAAGCCAACTAGGTGGATAAAAGCTGCCTTATACCAAACACAGAAGCAAATCAGTAAAAAAGAATAAGGCAGCTAAGCACGGCTAAAAAAACATTAATTTATTAAAACAGATGGTAAGCGCTTTCATGCAGGTAAACTGCACTTCATCAGACCAAAGAATAAAAAATAATTAAACACCAAACATTTAAATAAAAGGTTCCTGGAATTTATAAACTCATATGCTATGGAACAACTAGTCACCACCCCCACAAGAGGGGAAAACATACTAGACCTAATCATTACCAACATGGGGACTCTATGCTCCATACCAGAAGTATATCCCTCATTGGTAAGATCAGACCATAAATTAATTTCACTGGATATCCACATCCCGACCCCACCGCCAGCCCAGAAAACCACAGTGAAAAACTTCTCAAAAGCGAACTTCACACTTCTCAAAACTGAAGTGGAATCCTTCAAGGCCCCAGGGCCAGTGGAAACTACGGCCCAAACTGCAGAATCCTATATAAACGCATTCTACGGACATCTCCAGGAATGCATGGATCATGCTATCCCAAACAAAATCAAGCACACAGTGCAGGCTGGAGAAGTTGTTTGACCGCAACTGAGCTACAAAATATAAGTATCTTTTGATTATTTTTACAGATTACTGTTTTTATAATTTAATATATATAAAGCACTTTGTCTATTCAGAATCTTCACAAATCCTTATCTGTTTAAAAACTTTCATTTGACTCTGTAGTGCTCTCTTAGGATATATACTTGGTGGCTTTGCAGTTGCCCGCCCCTACTGTGACACACCTCCCAGTCTAGTGTCATTAGCTCATTCTTCTTAATACAGAGAGAACATTTGATAAGGCCTTCTGTTCCTCCTTTTTCCCTTTTCAAAAAGTAAAACAAAACTTTTTTTTTCTTTTTCGCCTGAACCTTCTTGTGTTCTGACTGTCCTTCTCAAACATATTGGAAATATACAGTATATTTCAGAGCATTTGTTATAACTGTATTTGCTATAACTGATTTAAGTATTTTTCTGGCTTTTTGAATATTTACTGCTTAGCGACTGCATCTTAGCCTGTTTATACAGCTCTGCATTCTATTTAAACTGTTTTTGTGTTGATTAACTGTTTTGCACTCTTAAAAAGTTATTTGTTGCTTAATTTTAATTGTAGGCTAACACACTCAAGTGTGCTAGCCGCTTAAAAGCATTTATAGCATTTACTGTCTGTTTTTTTCCTTGTCTCTGTAAAAAAAAAAAAAAAAATCTCTTGTTTTCCCACCTTACTGAACTAGAGTAGTCCAGTTTCAGAGTTGCTGATCCCTGGGCTTTGTTTTAGTTCCTGTTACTGATCCATTGCCTTATTAGGAAGGAGGGAAGTTTCTTTGCTTACCAGTGGGAGTGGGAAGCACTGAGCAGCCTTTTTGTCCGAATTGGTGAAGTTTCAGCCAGAAACTAGTAGTCCATTGGTCGCTTTGGGCCATTTCTAGCTCCTTTCAGCCCCTGCTATAAAACACGCTAAACAGCGTTTTCCAGCTTGTACCAACTCAGCACAGATCCTCATGGTGGCCTGCAGAGTGATCCAAGCAGCAGAGAGCTAAAAGAGTGACTTTCTACCAGATATAAGTATTTTTGTGGCTTTCCCACTGTTATTAAGCTAGCGACTGCATTTCGCCTGTTTTACTGCTACTTTAAGTGATTTCTGCATTTTACACTGTTTATTGCACTTTAAGTTACTAATTGTTGCAAATTGTTTCTGTAGGCTACACACTAAAGTGCTAGCCGATTTACAGCATTTATAGCATTTACTGTCTGTTTTTTCCTTATCTCTGTAATAAAACAAAAAAATCTCTTGTTTTCCCGCCTTACTGAACTAGAGTAGTCCAGTTTCAGAGTTGCTGATCCCTGGGCTTTGTTTTTAGTTCCTGTTACTGATCCATTGCCTTATTAGGAAGGAGGGAAGTTTCTTTGCTTACCAGTGGGAGTGGGAAGCACTGAGCGGCCTTTTTGTCCGATTTGGTGAAGTTTCAGCCAGAAACTAGTAGTCCATTGGTCGCCAATTCCTAGCTCCCTTCAGCCCCCTGCTATAAAACACGCTAAACGCGCGTTAGCGCGGAGTTGCCACTGTTGCACACAAGAGCAGCGGCGGTTAAACAAGGTTAAACTATTCGGGCCATCTAAATTCCACTCTTCAAATTTTCCCTTAGAACTACCTTCCTCGAGCTGTACTGCTGATCTAACCAGCATATCCTATAACTGAAAAGTTCATCTCTACTTGATTCCCAAGTAGACTATTCTCTATCTGTAAAGCCTAGCACTTACTCCTACAGTACTTGCACCTTGATAAAGCACTCTTATTATAGATAGTACCCCACCAGCCTAAAACCCACTTCCCCGAGTCCTTTGAAAGTCTCTTTATCTACTACTTCTAGTATGTCGAGGATCAGTTGCTAGTGTCCTCTCCAGCTCAACTGGTGAACCTGGGAATATTGAGGCAATGTTACAATTGCCTCATGTACACAGACAATCCGCTCCTTCTCCCACAAAACACAAATACATGCGAGAGATGCAACTATATGGCCAAACTGGAGGCTGAGCTCTCTCAACATAGGACTGGCAAGACCAGACAGGAGGAGAAGGTAACCACACACAATACATACCCAGTCACACATGGTACCATCACAACTTCAAATCATACACATACTCACACAAAGACATACTCGGAGGCTCTGATCAAAAATTTACCAAAACAGCAGAGGCCACCAAAGCAGACACCCAAACAACTACCACCTCACGACCCAACACATGCAACACATAGACCACACAGTCAGAGTGTCAAACAGTCACAGCCCTTAAGGCCAAACAAAATGCCAGACACACTTGCATTGGTGATTCCATAGTCAGACACACTGATGTCCCGCTCACCAGACTGAGTAAGGAGAAGGTCACAGTAAGCTGCCTGTCGGGCGCTAGAATCCGCCACATAACGCAAGCACTCAGGTCTCTCAACAGCAGGTACAAGTACGACTCAGTCATTGTCCACGCTGGTGTCAATGACCTGAGACGTACCTCCTTGGACTACATGAAAAGGGACATCGAGGAGCTCTCTGATTATGTAGCCCAGGCAGGTATGACCCTGACCTTGAGCAGTATCCTACCTTCACCTAGAATGATGCCACAATACAGTGATAAGATGATCAGCTTTAATAATTGGCTTAAATTCTGGTGTCATTCAAAGGGATCCAATGTCTGTCTGCCTGGGATGACATGCTGGACAAGCCACGCTGCTTCGAGGGACGGCTTGCACCTGTCACCCTGGGCTTCCGGATATTGGCAAAGGCTCTTGCCACCCCCATAGTGCCTTTTTTAGGCAAGGCTCAAATTCTAAACCTACCACTCTAGAACACCAAAAAGGAAAAAAACTAAGGGTAATGCTGCTCAATGCCAGAAGTCTCAATCTCAAGATGCACGCACTTGAGGCCCTTCTCAATATGGAGAACATCGATGTCTGTGCTGTGACAGAAACCTGGTTCAAGGCTCCTGAGGGCACCCCAGCACTAACAGGTTTCACCTCATATCATGCGTTCCGGCCCCAAAATCCGGATAACACCAAGAAAGGAGGGGGGGTGTCCATATTCATAAAGGACACCCACACCTCAAGGTTGGTGGCAACGCACAATGCATCAGAGACCATCCAGGTGCAATTAACCATAAGCAAGACTGCTCTGCAATTTGTAGCATGTTACAGGCCACCCTCTCAAACTCAGGAACCTCACATGGCCTTCCTGAAAACATTGGAGGGGATAAATGTATCTCCAAACACCATCATACTAGGTGACTTCAACTACCCTAATATAGACTGGGAACACTACTCAAGCCCGAACACTCTAACCCAAAGATTCCTGGAGTTCATAAACTCAAATGCCATGGAACAACTAGTCACCATCCCCACAAGAGGAGAAAACATACTTGATCTCATCATCACGAACATGGGATCAAAATGTTCAACACCGGAAGTATACCCCTCACTGGTGAGATCAGATCATAAACTAATCTTGGAGGCCCTCATCCCGCCACCTGAAACAAAAAAGACCACAGTGAAAAACTTCTCAAAAGCCGATTTCACACTTCTAAAAACTAGTGTGGTCTCCTTTAAGGCCCCTGAGCCAGTGGTAAACATTACTCAAACCGCTGAATCACTTACAAATGCCTTCTACCAGCACCTACAGGACTGCATGGATCAGGCAATCCCAAACAAAACTAAGACTCTCTGCACCAAAGGCAAGCGTCCAGTCTGGTGGACCCCAGCCATAAACAAGCTCTACAACAAAAGGAGGAAGCTACTACAAGATAGAGCAAAATCCTTGAAAGGTAAGACACCTTTGATCATTATAAGTAAAAACTAAGAGCTCTCATAAAATCATCCAAGGCAAATTTTGAGAGAAAAATCGCCAAGGACTCTAAAGACAATCATAAGGCCTTCTTTAGCTATGTTAGAAACCTAGGAGGAAACTCCCAGATATGCTCAGAATTAGTTCAAAATGATGTGAAAATTACTGAACCTACACACATTGCTAACATACTGGCTGACAGGTTCAGTGCAAACTTCTGCCCCCCCCTCCCAAAAGGAGAGATATCTATTCCACAGGATTGTAGCCCCCCAAACATCTCCAACGCCCAGGTGAGAACTGCCCTCACTAAGGCAAAAAACACAGCATCCATCAGCTAGCAACACAGGCCAATTTCCTCTAACAGTTTGATCACAGGCTGTTCAGATTGACTCTGATGTTACTATGGCAACCCAAAAGTAGGCTGCCATACTTAACTGTTACACTCCACAACAGCAAAGAGTTTTGTGTATGGGACAGGCATAAGGGAGTGTTTAATTATCCTCCCCATTTACTTTGAAGACAGTAAACTATCCCATTTGCTTCATTTGGGGGTTAGCTAGCTGAACAGAACACTCAGACCATTCTGTCAATGGAAGAGTTGCCAAATGGCAATTTAAGAGTCAGGCTCCCAGTCCCAGGTGTCATCCATGTTATCTTGAGTTAATCTTCCCATGCAGATAACACTATAGGTAGTGTTGAAAGGAAGCGTGGAGGAAAAATTGGGGTCTATATCACGTTGTCGAACTCTTAAAAGTTCGTACGTCATATGGCGACACCATATGATTGAACTTTTAAAAGTTTGAATGTTTCAACGGAGATCTCCATACAGTGCGGAATGGGAAGATTTCCCTTTTCTGCACTGTAGTGCGATCTTGGAGTTGGAATATTTAAGGAGCGGGGGTGTGTGGGGAGTTTAGAGGGGGCTTGCCCCCCTGCTTAAACCATTTAGGTAGATTTTTTTTTTTTGGTTTATTTTTTTTATTACATTTTAGAACTTTTAAAAGTTCGATCATATGGCGTTGACCATTTGACGTTCAAACTTTTAAAAGTTTGTTTATGTGATATAGATACAAAAATTGCAGTCCACCTTCACACACTGTTACATCTCACTGACTTTTTGAAAGTACCAGGGCAATCTTCATTAGTGTCCCTTTGATAGGACCCTATTATTTAGCACCACAGTGAAATCAGAATCGAAAAACAGAAAATGCTTTGAGCTGTTTGAGTCAAGTTTAAAAATCCCCAGTGCTCATTCTCACAAACTCAGTGGAGTCTGCATCAGCTTGGTTTAGGAGTGGCCAAGACAATTTAACAGTATAGGTTCTGGGAAGCTCCACTGAGGTGGAGGCAATTTCTACAGTGGTCATCAGCCCCATCAGCTGAGTGTATGGGCTCTGATTCCTCTTCCAGGGGTCAAGAATCTAGTCTCTATGACCTTGCCTGACTGCAACAAAAATCCAAGACCTGGAAATGTGAGGATAGGCAAAACAAGCACTTTATTTCAGTACAAGGTCACAGAGCTTTTGGGATCAACCCTTCATCAGTGTGTGATATATAAATCAAACCATTCACTTAAATACCTGATTTAAAAACCTTAATTACATCACATGACACAGTCCAGTCATAGTACCTAACAAATTTCAAGTGAAATAAAATGAAATAAGACAAATTAAACAATACATAAAAGCTATATATAAAAGAAGTATGTACATAGCAATAATGCAGAAGTTACTAGTTATCTCAGAAACAGTTATCTCTTTTCAAGATAAGTTTAACACTAACCGCTACTTTCAAACCGGGTGGATGACCTGCTTCCAAATGCATAATTCATGAGTATTCACATATTTCTAGCTTATTATTCAAGTCACCACCCCTTTTATTTTTGTGTTTTTGTATCTATCAGTCTAAAATTAAATTTGTGATTATCTCCCTTTTCTCTCAAGTGTCTGCCTAAGGCTTTGCTAGTTACCTGTCTATGTACCTCTGATTTGTGTTCAGTAATTCTGTCCCTCAACCTTCTTGTACATTTCCCTATATAAAATGCTTGACATGCACAGCATGACATATACACAATAGCTGTAGTATTACAGGTGGCAAAACACTTAAAATTATACTTTTGACATGTATTCGGATATATAAATTCATTATTAGTAATAATATAATTTATAGCAGGGAAAGGTACTATGTCTTTTACTTATTTTCAGTCTATCTTTAAAATCTTTATAAAACAATCTGCCCCACTTTAAAAGCAGCTGAGTGTCACTTGTCACTTCACTTATCTGTGTGAAAAGCCATCAGATGAGACAAGGGGGTCATGTCCGTTAATATCCACAGGTTGCACAACCCCATTTCTCTTCCCACCCCAAATCAACAGAAGTGATAACAAATGAATCCGGATTAAATAATAGTGGGGATGGGCTGGACATACAAAGTCTCAGAATGTACATTCAAGGAAAGGATGAAGTAATGGAAATGTTTTACCTTACAAAATTGCCCAAATTAGTAGAATGTAGGAGTAAAACTGTATAAAATAGCAAAAGTAGTAAAACTCTATAAAATATCCATAGTAGTAAATCAAATCTGCCAGATTTATATACAGTATTAATCAAATACAAAGGAAAAATTAAAGAAAATTTTGGAGGTTTATTTTTCAGAGGAAGCTTCTAGAGTCATATTAGCAGATAAGAAACTTGTATTGCAGTCAACGGCAAGATTAACATACCCTGGAATTCAGAAATGTGTTAATTGCAATCATACTGAGCCAGCCACTGTTTACCTCCTGTATGTGACATGGCTCTGAGCTCATTAATAATTAACATAGTTAATTAAGCAAGTGAAAATGCTAATCTGAAAAAAATCACTAATTAAGAATTCCTCTTATATCTAGAGCAGGGCCTGCACTGTGGTAGAGTCAGACCCATTGTTGGCTATGTAAAGTGACAAACGCAACACAAAAAAGCTAACTCAAATCACCAGGTCAGGAGAAACTGTATGGATGCTGAATAAAAGTTTAATAAATACATGTAAATACACAAGCACATAAAACTTTCACAAATAGCTTCATCAGGTGTAAACAACAACGATAATGTTGTGCCATTTAAAAGTTACTGTATGTTTTAATCCCAAACCATTCATTGGTCCATAATCAAACAATTCAGTAACATAAACTACACTTTTTTAGAACTGGTTTCAAAGTATTTAGACCATTTACCATTCACAAATTTAACATATTTAATGTATGCCAGTGCCTACTAATAATTTTCTTAACAGCATTGGAATGTCTGTTATATGTCATATAAGTTTGTTAGATTCGCAGCATTATTGACCCTTTGTTAAATTACAGCCAATATCACTCAAGATGGGGGGTGCCTCTGTATTCTGCTCAAGCAGTAAAGTCTCCCTCTGCTGTCATACTGTATTAGAGTCAAAACCCCTGTGTTGAAGGTCATCCATTAATTGTATGAGCTGATCATGAAAATTAATAGATTCTCCCTGGGATTCATTAACGTCAATACTAAGTGTACACTGAGTGTATACCGATCTGAGTGAACAGACAGCACAAGCATAACTCACAAGTTCTTCCTCCTAATTTTAGTTTTCCTACTGATTTTCTTGCAGCCTTAAATGTCAAGGTGAATTCATAAAGGTTATCACAACATGCAGACTACATGTACACTTATTGTAATCTTTCTGAGTGACTAGAAAGCACAAAAAGTCCAGTAGGAATATTCTTGAATACAGATCATGTACACTATGTTCAGACATGACATACATAACATGTGACCCCAACTGATATTTCTAAGCAAGAATGGTGGGTGCATACTAGTTCTGTGGAGGTATATATTTTTCCTTACCTCATTTGAATATACTCTAGTATGAATTTTAACATAATCTAATTTATATAAATATATGTCCAAAAAATCAATGCAACTTTGAGAAAAAGAACATTTAAATTTTATAAAGTCACTAGTGGCCAACAGATGTTCTACAAAAAACATTGATGTCATTGTTAATATTATCCCATATTAAAAAGATGTCATCCACAAACCTTCTTTAAAACAACATAGAGGACAAAAATATATTCACTTCAGTGAATACAGATTTATTTTTCCACGTAGCTAAAACCAAATTAGCACAAGTGTTAGCTACAGTATCACCATGGCCACATCCTGACACTAAAAAAGTCTCCTGAAACATAAATATATTATTTTCTAAAGTTAACAACAATAATTCACATATAGTGTTAATATGCCCAATAGTTAAGTTAAAATGGAGTGTTAAAAATGTCTAATGTTTTCAGTGCCAACGTTGTAGGGTATCACAGTAAACAACGAATCACTATCCAAAGTAACAAAAGTAAAAACATAATTGTAGTTATGCATGTGCCACAAGTAAAGTTGAATCAATAAATTATTGCTGTCACGTGTATAGCTTTGAGAATAAGTTAAATACATTTTCAGTATATTTTCTAGATATATTTAAATGAGCTATGTAATCCAGCCCCTCGAAGAGACAGGCAGTCTCATAGGAAGACATTGCTCATTTTTATGGATTTTAGGGAGTCCATAGTACATCAGAATAATAGGATGTTGTATATAAAAATAATTTAACAAATCTAAAGTCATATATCCATTTATGTGCATGGAGTAAACTGCACAATTAACTTTTTGTATTATTTTATTAATCTCTGATCTAGCTAACCTAATATAGTCGGTACATTATTCAATAGATTATAATTTGCCAAGATATAGAATTCCCTGTTCATCACTACAATCGCGTACCCTTTTTCAGCACACTTGATGATAATATTTGATGTCTGTCTCAACATATTCAAAGCCATTCTGTCTTTCAATGACAAATTATAAAACTTGTTTCTTCAACTCTGAGAATCATTAAATAAAAGCCAACTATCATGCTCACATGCATTTTGAAATGCTTGTACTACATTATTGCTTACTGGAATAAAAGTACTAGATTTGTTAAAAGAATTTACAGCTATAGAAGACATTACGTTAGAAAAAAATCAATTTAAGATTGAGCTGGTATGTAAATAGCCTTAAGTCTGTTAAACAATCAAACATCCATCTGATGCTGGAATGAAGGTAGTACCCGTACTTAGTACAGAAAGTTCTGCAGCACTAAGTGAATGTTTTGAGATGTTATATACTACCATATTTCTTGACATGATTGGCTTCATGTTACAGGGCCTCAGTGGTTTCTGCCTCCTCTTCATTCTCTTGTATTTCCCATTCCCTGGCTCTTGCTCCATTGAGCTGGATCCATGGTTGAAATAAAGTCTGCATCAATTGTAGCCCCCAGCGTTCCTTTCATGGTAACAGAATTAACAACAGGTTGCATGAAGGCCACATGATCTCTCTCTTCTACCATATCCAAGGCTGCAGACTGACCCAACAATTCATCTTTTGGCCATGAGAAAACATTTCCTATTTTTAAAGTCAGCAGTGTCACTTTTAAATTTCCTCTTTTTTATCACAGTCAAACATTGTTCATAAACCAAAACCCTCTCAATGACAGCATCATATTCGACTTCCAAGATGGCTGCACATTGAGTAACAGCTTTATTCTAGCTCACCCAGTGTGAAAACAGAAACTCAGCAGAGAAAGCCAGTGGACTTATATTTCTGGGTAGATTTCAGTAACTGGCTGATAAGTACACTGCCTGGATGCTAGGGAAAAAGAAATGCAGAGGACCTGAAAGAAAGTCAGCTACAAAAGGTGAGGAAAAACACTTACTGGTAAGAGTACTGCAACTGTTCAGCAAAAGGCAGTGCAAGCTCCAGACATGACTTCTAGTAACCTAGAGGAAAATATAAGGCAACTGCACACAGACCTGATTAAAATAAATGAAACAGTCAAATAACAAAAGGCTGGAAAAAAATGGAAGAAGCTTTAAACAGATATTCAGATGAGGTGATAAAATCGCAAAGATCAGAAGTCAAAATGAAGAAAAGGCTGGCTGAATATGAGACTGTTCAAGAAGAGATGTCTCAAGAAATAATAGAATTAGAGGACAGAGCACATAGGGATAACCTGAGATTTTCTGCTGTACCAGAGAAGCTGGAAGGAACAGACTGTATTAATTTTATGAAAGCACAAATAAGCAACCGGACAGGTATTCCAAAGCAGGAGTTGTTAATTGAAAGGGCACATTGTGTGTATGCTCTAAACATGGCTATGAGAAAGCAGCCCAGACCTTTAATAGTAAAGATGCAATCCTACCAGCAGAAAGAGTTGATTCTGACAGCACTGTAGTAGTAGGACAAAGTACTAAAAGTGGGAGGCAGCAGAGTGTTTGTGAAGAATGATTACTCACTGTACACCAGGCAGAAGAGGAGTAAATGTATTTCACTGTTCAGGGAATGTTGAGAACCAGGAATGAGATTCAGACTGCTGTACCCAGCTGTCTTCAAACTATTCTTTCCTATACGGACAAAATCATTTTTGATGCAGTACATGCTAAGGAGGAAGTGCAAAAATTTGTCCAACAAAAAGTAAACTGTGAAACAGAAGGAGATTCTGCTTCTTTTTCTTCTGGTAATAAAGACTGCATAGAGACTGTGCAAGTGAAACCATTTCTAATATTTCAATGGAAAATGCTTGAGAGAATGAAAAAAACACAAGAGTTGACTAGAATAATTGAGAATATGCTGGAAATGAAGCAGAACCAGGATTTGAAAGATGGAGATGAACAGGAATAAAAACAGTAACTTGGACACTGACAAATGTGGGATTACAAAGCAATCATTATATTTGTGAAATATGACAGAACAAGAACATTTGGAAATATTGCACTTTTTTGACTTTTTTAAACTTGTGGGGGACTCTAAATTATATGCCCTACTTCATGTAATTAATGTTTGGAAAAAATACTTAGGAGAGGGGAAGAAAAGGAAGAAAGTTAACTGTAAGTAAAACAATTTTTTTCCTAATTGTAATATTTTATAGTGCACAATTTTCTTTGCATGATATAAAGTTTTCTCATTTATTTTTAACTGTAATGGGGATACTAATGTAAACAGGTGCTCACCCACCCCCTGTGCTCTTTTTTTTCTTCCGTCTTCTCTCTTTCTCCTTGTTCAGTTTTAACAAATGTAGGCACTGCAGTATAAAAAAAGAAGGAAAAGTCTGGTCAAAAGAGCATGACAAAAGAAAAAATTATGTACTTTTTCTCATTCTTGCATAGAGTAATGACAGGATTAAGGCCCTTATCTTGATCTAGTAACATGTTTTTAAGAGAAAGCAAGTAAATGAAAAAGAGCAGAAAATATTATAAAGCTTTTTTCTAGCAAATAAACATGATTAGTAGCAACTGTATCTGGTCCTCATGTCTCCATGGAGACAATATGATAAAGAGAAATGGCCAAGAGATAATGTTTTCTGAAACCATTCAAGTGGTTTCCCACCTAGGAGAGCTATAAAGATAAGACAAAACCAGGCAGCGCTTAATAAAAATGTAAGCTGTACCATTCGTCTTAGCATGGATTACTGTTTTGTTTAGGTCAACCCAGTTCTGTGAGTGTGGCTGTCAGTTTGGGACACTTGTTCCTATTAGGAGGGTAAAACTTCAGTATTTAAAGACGTACATGGTTTTGTGTATTAGTATTAAGTTAATAGGCTTTAGGGGGGTATTGGGTGTGTTTGTTTTTATGTTTGAGGGCTTTTAGTAAAACAAAACATTTTGTAAGATGTGACATAGGCTCAAATGGATATGACACAAAACAACTGTATAAAAAAATAATCTGCCAAACAGTGTTTGCCTGTAACACAAGCTGGAACTAAACACTTAATAAAAAAAAATGTTACACATAAAATGTGGAAGTAATAACTTTTTAACACAGTGGTGCTTTCTGTGATGTCTTTAAATGTAAGTGGTCTCACAGATAAATACAAAAAAGAAAGAGTAGTGAACTGTATTAAAAATGTAGAGTGCAAATAGCCATGCTACAGGAGACACGCTTGGAAAGAAATGAACATATGAATTTGATAAAGAAAGGTTTTCAGGATGGTTATTCAGCAAAATACCTGGGACAAAGGAAAAGAGGAGTACTTATATTAATCACAAGAGGATCTCCATTAGTGACAGAAGAGTATAAAAAAGATACTAATGGTAGTACTAAGGGGCTACTGGCATGTATTTATTTTCCACTTAAAACTGCTATAATGGAGCTTAAACAATTCTTGAAGAAATAATCAGTTTTCAGCAAGGAATATTACTTATAGGTGGGGACTGGAAATTGATTTGTAGTAGTGAAGATCTGTCTGGGGGGCCTAGAAGGGAAAATATAACAAAGGAAGATAGATTTTTGAAGAAAATTTTGAAAATATTTGGCATGGAAAATGTGAATTCAGTACTAGGAGTTTGGAATGAATTTACATATTATTCCCCAAGATACAAAAACTGGGCTAGGTTAGACAGGATTTACATTTCACATGAACATGGGCATTTAATTGAAAATCGTGATAAACACCCAACAACTAATTTGATCATGCACCAATAATAACTAAATACAAATACAGGGTAATTAAATAAAAACGAGACACTAGTGCTTTCACACCTATCTGTTGAAAATAGAGGAATTTAAGGAATGGGTAGTGGAAATTATTCAAGAGCTATTAGAGAAGATAGAAATTTCTTCTGAAAATATATCTAGGGAGTGGGATACAATTAAAGTGGAGTTTAAAAATAAGATGGAAATAAAAGGAAAGGAGATATGGTTAAGAAGTAACAAGAATTATTTAGAGGGACTGACAAATGTAAGTATTGCAGAATAGGGTGGATCTCACAGAACAAGAGGAGGAGCAACTGCAGAATGCTAAACAGAAAATAAGGGATTACCCAGACAAATGCATAATTTTAGAAAGATTGCTGTTAAGCAACTGTTTTCTGATAATAACTCTAGAGCAAACTGGCTTAAGGACAGAACCCACAGGGTTAGAGTTGCTGGCGCTATGTCAGACTCCAAGCCGGTCACAAGTGGTGTCCCACAGGGCTCGGTCCTTGGCCCCCTATTGTTCGGCATCTGCTTCTCAGAAGTACAGGCCAACATGGGAGGACTTTGGCTGACAAAGTTTGCAGACGACTGCAAACTGGGCGCCATAGTGGAAAGTGCATCGGACACGGATATCCTTCAGAAGGGACTCACGGAAACAGATAGCTGGTGCCAGAGCCATGGCCTGAAGTTAAACGCCAAAAAATGTATAGTCATACCCTTCGGGAAAAACAAGGTAACCCCAAGCTACCATATAGGTGGCAATCCACTAAGCACAGAAGAGGTTATCAGGGACCTGGGGACCCAGGTTGACAGTGGCCTTTCTTTTGACACTCACGTTGCTAAAGTGGTTAGAAAGACCTTCTACATTGCCCACCTGATCATGAAGGGATTCACATCCAGATCTAGTGAGGTCATTGTTCCCCTGTACTCTTCACTTATCAGACCAATGATCGAGTACAATGCCCCATTCGGGATGTATCTCACCCGACATCTGCAGCAATTGGAGAGACCCCAAAAGTTCCTCACCAAAAGGATAAAGGGACTCCAAAATCTGTCATATGCTGCCAGATTGAAGAAACTCCAGCTCTATTCAGTTGCATACCGTCTGCTCAGAGGTGACATGTACCTGACATACAAGGCCATGTCCAACCCGGAATTAATGGACATGCTCCACCTCAAAAAATCCAAATCCACCAAAACCACTAGAGCAAGCAACTTAAACCTTAGCACGGATATAAATAGGATGTGCTGGAGGGATAGATTTATCACTCAGAGGCTCCCTATGCTGTGGAATAAAATCCCGGTCCATGTGAGGCAGAGCACCTCGCTGGCTCTGTTCAAGAGAAATCTTGACCTGTGGATGAGAGATCGTAGGTTTACCCCGGGAATCATCTCTGTGTCACTGCTGGACAGAGGCACAACAAACTAATGGGCACAGTATTTTTTCATATAAGGGGTGGCGTAAGCCACAAAACTTTGGCTAGGCTTATAAATGCCTTAGGGCAGATAGCCTAGTATAAACCTGTGAACCTATGAACATGACTCAGGCAACAGAAAGTAGAAAGGACTTAGGGAACCTAAAACAAGGAAGATAAGAGATTATGTAGAGGTATTAGAAATATTTCAGAAATTCGATGAAAGTCTGTATAAAGCAGAGAAATATGGAAATCAAGAAAAGGTACAAATGGAAAGGATCTGTATTACGACATCAAAACGTTGTAATATCGAACACCTAAAGATTGACACGTATTCATCAAAACGCATTTGAGCAATTCAATGAATACTTACAGGGCAAAGATGTAGTTGGCCAACTACACAATGTTGCCCTTTTCTCCACTGTAGTGCGGTCTCAGAGTTGGTATATTTAGTTGGGGAGTATGGGAGACACAGCCCTCCACATCGGAGGGGTTTGTTTTAGGTTAAGTTCTGTTGGATTGCGGGGCAAGTACTTTTTTGCCCTGTAAGTATTCATAGAGTTGCTGAAATGCGTTTCGATGAATACGTTGATCTTTAAGTGCTCGATATTACGACATTTCGACTTCATAATATAGACCCAATGGAAATGTTTATAGAAGAATTAAATATGCCAAGGTTAGAGGCAGATGAGGCTCAGTTGCTAAAAGTTAGGATATATGGAAATGTTATAAAAATGGTGATGTACACCCAGTCCAGAGGAAAGTCCCCCGGAATGGATGGTATTCCTATGAAAGTTTGGAAGCTGGAAAGGAAAAAAGTGATAAAGATCTGGAAGGTTTTAACAGTATTTTAAGAGGAGGAGAAGTACCAACCTCCTGGAAAAAAGCTGTGGTAGCTGTTATATATAAAGAGGGTAAAGACCCATCAGATCCAACTTCATACAGGCCCATTTCAGTAGTAAACCATGAATGTAAAGTGTTTATGTCTATAATGGCTAAAGGAATGGCAAATGTGATGCCAAAATTGATAGATATGGATCAGTGTGGTTTTGTGGAGGGGGGCAAACATTTGACAATATTAACAGAACATTGATGATTCATAGGTTCATAGGTAGGTTCATAGGTAGGTACTAGGCTATCGGCCCTGGGGCCTATACAAGCCCAGCCAAAAAGGTACCCTGGCTTTTGCCACCCAGGAAAATTATTTTCCTGTGCCACTGTCGAGCAGAGCCACAGAGGTGATCCCCGGGGTGAATTTCCTATTTCCCATCCAGTCATCAAGATTTTTCTTGAAGAGTGCTAATGAGGAGATTTGTTTGATATAGACAGGTAGTTTATTCCAGAGTATGGGAAGTCTCTGGGACAGGAATCTATCCCTCTGGCATATTCTGTTTATTGTGGTGGCAAAATTTAGGTCCCTAGAGTGTGTAGCTCGGAGGGATTGGGATTTCTTTAAGTGGAGCATGTACAACAGCTCTGGGTTTGACATAGCTTTGTATGTTAGGCAGAGATCACCTCTGAGTAGGCGATATGCGACGGAGTAAAGCTGGAGTTTTTTGAGATGGTCTGTGTAGGGCATCTGTTTGAGGCTGTTAATCCTCTTTGAGAGGTATTTCTGCGGCCTTTCCAGTTGTTGTAGATGTCTTGTGAGGTACATACCAAAAGGGGCGTTGTACTCTGTAATGTGTCTAATGAGTGATGAGTAGAGGGGAACAATGACCTCTTTTTTTTCTGGATGAGAAACCTTTTGTGATGAGGTGTGCCACGTGGAAGGATTTCCTGACTACTGTGGCGATGTGATTATCAAAGGAGAGACTACTGTCCACCTGTGTCCCAAGATCTCTTATCACACTTTCGGTGTTAAGTATACTACCGCCTATGTTGTAGTTCATGGATACAGAGTTTTTACCAAAGAGGATGACAGTGCACTTTTTGGCATTGAGCTTGAGGCCATGGCTTTGACACCAGGCATCTGTCTCAGTGAGGCCCTTTTGTAGGATGTCCAGATCGTTAGGAGTTTCGATTATGGCTCCTAGTTTGCAGTCATCTGCAGACTTCGTTAGCCAAAGACCTTCTGTGTTAGCCTGTACTTCAGAGAAGTAGATAGTAAGGACCCAGGACTGAACCCCATGGTACTCCACTTGTCACTGGTCTGAAGTCGGATTTGGAGTCTGCTACTTTCACAGTGTGGGTTCTGTCAGTGAGCCAGATGGCAACCCATCTTGTGACATAGGGATTTATACCTAGTTTAGTGAGTTTATCTGTAATTCCAGAGTGGGGGATGGTGTTGAAAGCCTTGGCAAGATCTAGATAGGCTGTGTGAACCACCTTACCCTTGTCTACGGCTTTGGTGACTGCTTCAAAGAAGTCTATCGGGTTTAGGAGACATGATCTGCCTTTTACAAACCCAAACTGGATGGGGTCCAGAGTTTGGAGATTACCAATGTCTTTGTTTATAAGTTCCATGAATATATGTTCCATGGCCTTGCAGACCAGGCTCGTCAGGCTAATGGGGCAGTAGTTTCTGAGGTCCGTAGTGGCTCCCCTCTTGCGGAGTGGGATAACCGTCGCTGTGCGCCATTCAGCAGGCACAAAGCCTGAGGTGAGGCTATGATTGAACATGGTACTTAGGTGGGGTGCCAGTTCGTTCTGTAGTTCGTGTAGAACGCAGCGTGGGATGTTGTCTGGTCCCATGAATGCTGTGTTCTTGGCTTTGGAGAGTGTGATTTTTACCTTTGCAGCCGTGATTACAGGAACTTTGCATTCTTCCGGTATAGAGATGGGCTCTTTAGGGGGTGAGAGAGGAGTAAAGTTAGCACTGAACCTGTCTGCCAGGATGTTGGCAATATCAGTTGGGTCTGTATATTTAGTGCCATTGTGCTGTAACTCAGAGCAGATCTGAGTGTTGCCATTGAAATTCTTGACATAGCTATAGAATGCTTTGTGGTTGTCTTTAGAATCAGTGGTGATTTTGTTTTCGTAACTAGCTTTGGAGGATTTTATCAGGGATCACAGCTTCTTACTGAGGCTGACCAGGGAGCTCCTCCACTCATGGGATTTTACTCTCTTTTGCAACAGTTTCTTCCTTATGTTGTACAGTTTGTTTATGGCAGGGGACCCCCAGATTGGCTTCCTTTTTTTGGAGGATAGCGTCTTAGTTCTGTTTGGGATAGCACAATCCATGCACTCATGTAAGTGCTTATAAAGTGCAATTGTGTAGGATTCAATAGTCGTAACTGTATTGTCCACCTGCATGGGCGTCATGAAGTTCACCACTTCTGTCTTAAGAAGCATGAAGTTGGCTTTGGAGAAATGTTTTACCATGGTTTCCTTAATGGGGGGGGGGGGACAGGATGTGGATATCTATGGTAATTAGCTTATGGTCGGATCGGACCAAAGAGACGTTGACATCAGGTGTGGAACACCGGTCACTCATGTTGGTAATGACTAGATCTAGGATATTGTTGCCCCTGGTGGGGGTGTGGATAAGTTGATCCAGGGCATTGGAGTTTATTAATTCCAGAAACCGTTGATTGAAGAAGTTGGTACATGAGTAGTTTTCCCAGTTAATGGTTGGGTAGTTGAAATCGCCCATTATTAGGGTGTTTGGTTGAACCCTAATATTTTCTAGTACATCAAGAAAAGAGGAGTGGGAATCCTGGGGCATGGTGGGTGATCTGTAGCAAGCTACAATTTGGATTGCTGTTTTGCCCAGAGTTAGTTGCACTTGGATAACCTCGGCTGCATTATGCTGAGCAACTAGCCTGGAGGTGTGGATATCCTTAATGAATATGGACACACCTCCGCCTTTGGTGTTCCTGTCCAGGTTACATGGCCGAAAAGTGTGGTATGAGTTATAGCCTGGTAGTGCAGGGGTGCTCTCTGGAGCTTTGAACCAGGTCTCAGTCACTGCACAGATATCAATGTTCTCCATTTTTAAGGAGTGCCTCGAGTGAGTGCATTTTGAGATTTAGACTTCTAACATTGAGTAGCATCACCCTCAGTTTTTGCTTGCCTGTTCCTGTTACGGTGGTGAATTTGTCATTTGAACCTTGCCTAAAAAAGGCACTATAGTGGTGGCAAGAACCTTGGCCAGTATCCGGAATCCCAGGGGTGACAGGTGCAGGCCATCTCTGGCAAAGCATCGTGGTCTGTCAACCATGTTATCCCAAGCAGACAGATACTGGATCCCTTTAGAATGGCACCAGAAGCTTAGCCAATTGTTGAAGTCAATCATTTTGCCCTTGTACTTCGGCATCATTCTGGGTGATGGCAGAGTGCTACTCAGGGCTAGGGTCATACCTGCCTGGGCTACAAGATCGGAGAGCTCTTCCATGTCTCTTTTCATGTAGTCCAGGGAGGTACGTCTCAGGTCGTTCACACCAACATGGACAATGACAGAGTCATATTTGTACTTGTTGTGGAGTGACCTGAGTGTGTGGGTTATGTGGCGGATCCTGGCACCCGACAGGCAGCTGACAGTAACCTTCTCCTTGTTTAGCCTGGTGAGTGGGACTTCAGTGTGCCTGACTATAGAGTCACCTATGACTAGTGTGTTGAGTACGTTGTTTTGCCTTATTGGCTGTGGTTGAGTGGCACACTGAGTCTGCGGGCTATGTGTCATTTGGGTTGTGTTGGGGGGTGGAGGTTGCTTGCATTTCTGCTTTGAGGTCTCTGTTGCTTGAGCAGATTATTATTGAGAGCCTCCGTGAATGTTTGTGTTTCTATGTGTGGATTTTGGTGATGTAGATTTAGTGAGACTATGTGATGAGTGTGGTGTGGTGCAAGTGTTTACCTTCTCCTCGTGACTGTCAGGTTCAGTCTTGATTGGAGAGAGCTTTACCTCCAGTTTGACTAGATAAGTGCATCTCTCACAGGTTGTAGTGTTGGGTGGTAGGAGGAGAGGTTTGTCTGTGTACATGAGGCAATTTCTACATTGCCCCAAGATGCCCAGATTCATCAGATAGACAGGAGAGAACACTGGGAGCTGACCCTTGGACATGCCAGAATAAAAAACTATTTTCCTCTAGATAAGTGAGGAAAGTGAGTACAAGAGCTGTTTTTCTCTAAGCAAATGAAGAAAGTAAGTACCAAAACTGTTTTCCTCTAGGTAATGAGGAAGGTTTAGTGCTGTAGTAATTAGTAGGTTATTTAGTGCTTACAAGTTCTGAACAAGTGCTGATCACGAATAGCAAATTCAAGTGCTAAAACTAAGAATCTGTATCTGGACTAAAGTAGTTACAGGAAAGGGGGAAACAAGTTCAAATGCTGGCTTTTAAATCAGAAAGTTGAGAGAGATGGAAAAACTGCCCAAATGGCCAGTAACTACAATTTCTGGGCCAGAACCACTCCTTATGTGATAGATAGGTTACCTAGTGCTTACCACTCCCACTGATAAGCTAGAAGGCTTCCCTCCAACACAGAAAGCTTGGGGGGGGGGGCTCAGAAGCTTACATACAGTTCTGGATACAGCAAATCTGAATCTGGACTACACTAGTTACAGGAAAGGTATATTATATATATATATATATATATATATATATATATATATATATATATATATATATATATATATATATATATATATATATATATATATATATATATATACAGAAAAGTAGCTAAACAGCAGTAAAAACAATTCAAATGCAGTGCAAGCTAGCACACTTGAGTATGTTAGACCAAACAGTTTAAAAATGCAATTAAATTAAAAATGACTAAAAACAAGTGCAGAAGGAGTCTATTAGGTAGAATGAAGTAAAGAGGTGGGACTGGGGGGAGTGTCCCAGATCAAATCTACAGTGGGGGACAGGAAACTGCAAAAGCCTCCAAATTTAAACAACAACACAGGAATAGGAAGGGTGGGTATGAGAAAACCAACACCTTCAGCAGAGATCTGAAAATAAATAAATGATCCAGAGGAAAGCAGAATATAAGAAATTACCACTGTTGTTGGTGGGTCTTGATGCAGAGAAAGCATTTGACAGAGTAAGCTGGGACTTTATGAGCAGGGCAACAGAAGCATTTTCATTCCACAATAAAATTATAAGGTTGATTAGGAGGATATATGAGGGATCAGAGGCGAAAATTAAAGTGGGTGTGTTCCTCCCTGATAATTTCTGCTTGAGCAGAGGAACGAGGCAAGGGCGTTCTCTTTCCTCTTTGTTATTTGCATTATATTTAGAACCATTAGCGAAGATAATAAGGGACTCAGAAATTCAAGGATATAACTGGTATAGTAGTGAAGAAAAACTGGATCCATTTGCAGATGATATTATTTTATACCTGATAAAACCAGAAAAGGACATTTCAGTGCTGTGGAATATTTTGAGACCGTTTCAAATCTTTTTGAGATTCAAAATTAATGAAGCTACATCAAAGGCAATTGTAAATTATGTACCCCCACACAGATTGGTTCAGCAATATCCCTATTTATGGGGCATGATAAAATGAAGTACTTAAGAGTATGGATTAAAAATTAAACCGGTGTGGCAGCTAAGGGTAGATGGGAAGAGACTAAACAAAAGATAATACATAAATTGAGAAATTGGAAGCTCTGATGTATGGATATGGATAGTAAGATACAAGTAGTTAAAATGTTTTTGGTCCCTTTAGTCTTATACACGTGTCAGGCATATTTTTATCAACCAGAGGAAAAGTTGTGATAGCAATTAATAAAGAGCTGAAGGATTTTGTCTGGGAGGGGAAGACAGCAAGAGTCAAGTGGGATAAGCTAATTTTTCCAATAGAACAAGCCGGATTGGGATTATCCGATTTGAAGAGATATTTCAGAGCTACACAGTTAAGGCTCCTATACATAGCACAAGCAAAAACCTATAACTCAAAGTGGAAAGGGATGATGATGAAACGGGGGGGGGGGGCTCAGGAGACAAGGAGAGACTAGGATTTTGGTTGCAGATCTTTAACAATAATCAAACAGAATATTCTATTCATAAAGTAGCAGAAAGTATTCTAAGAACTAACCCAACATGGGAAAGGAGAAAGATGATTCTGCCGATAGGGATGACTGCAATTAGGGATACAGACAGTAAGCAAGTGGGGGCTGGAATTTATTGAAGAAAATTGGCAAAAGAACCAAGGTATTGGGAGCAAATAATTAGAGAGAGAAAGGTAATAGAATGGGAAGAGGCCAAAAATTTATTTGGACTTCAGGCTGAGATTGCCTTCCCTATCAAGGACTGAAATAAGAGTATAGGCAAAGAGAAAGAAATAGGGGGTCCTATACAAAAGACCAGCCCTGTTAGAGTTTTTAGTAGACTCTAGAACATAAGGTGTTGTTAAAATAGGAATAATTAATAGAGCATATAAAATATTGCATGATAACTATAAGAATGAATCAGAGGAGGTTAGAAAGGGTTGGGAAGAGAGATTTGATGAGCAGTTCACAAAGAAACAATGGGGGATATATGTATGACTCCCAAATGTTGTTTTTCTTTCGGCTTTTCCCGGTTAGGGGTTGCCACAGCGGAACTCCAATCCGCTAATGATTGGCAGTCGATTTTTATGGTGCTGAGGTGCCAGCCCAACGCCCATTCACGCATGTCTTTCGAACGCCTCTCGACAACGGGGAGGACATGCAGACTCGACACAGAAGGCGCTCCAGCCGAGAATCGAACAGGAGAACCTCTTGCTGTGAGGTGACAATGCTACCGCTGCATCTCCAAAAACACACACACACACACACACACACACACACACACACACACACACACACACACACACACACACCTTCCTACTCTATGACTCCTAAATATGCAACAAAATTTGGAAGATTTAGGATTTTTACTTGGAAATGTTTACATAGGTCTTTTTATACCCCAAGTAGACTCCAGAGAGTTTTTTTTCAGTTAGATAACAAATGTTGGAGGCGTGATGGGGAAGAAAGAGGTAACTGAGAATATATTTTCTGGGAGTATAATGAGCTGGCACATTTTAAAGATTCCCTGCAGATGACTCTTATCAGAGATATTGGGTGAATAAATTGGTATATCTAGAGAAATTATTTTTCGGAGCTATGGTACAGAATTGGAATTGCCTGGGCACGGTAAGGCCTTGCTGAGTCTACTTATGGTAGCTTCCAAAAAAGCAATTACTAGAAAATGGAAATCAAAGTCTAAAACAACTGTACTGGAAGCAATGAATATAGTAACAGAGATAAAACAACTGGAATTGGGATCTTTAGAAAAGAGTAGGGGCAAATTACATAGATAAAAATGGGAATTGTGGGAACAATACATACAGGGGAGGAAAGAGATTTAAAAGAAGGCAGGATTTGAATGAGCTATATAATGTTTGATTGACAATGACTGGGTAGATTATAAGTGATGTATAATGTTTGCAACTAAAATTGTCAGTATGGTTTGTTTTCATTTATATAAATGTATGAGTGCCTGGTCATAAGTGATGATTTACTAAAGATGTATTTTGTTTTAAAAAAATGACAGCATCATATTCAGTTTGCCTAAGCCTAAACTGATGATGTGTTACTATGCTAGCTTGGAGGTTCTTTGTCTTTTTTCAAGACATTTTCCATGGGTTCAAAGAACTCATTCATTAAATGTATATATTCCTTCCTAATTTGTGATTCAACAGCTGTCATTTCCATAGGAATTCCATGCAGAGGGTGACAAACGTAGGCATTTCTAGGACACACAGTCCATGGGGAATGACATTCAAGCTGAGATAGGTATTAAAGCTAAGATGTTGCAGTTGAAAACAATTTATCCTCTAGCATTTTATTCAAAAAAAGTATATTGTTCACAGTATCTGTATCAGAAAGTCTAACACTCTTCAAAAGAAACCTTGACGAGTGGATGGGAAACAGAAAGTTTACCTCGGGGACCACTTCAGTGGCTCTGCTGCACAGAGGCACAGGGAACTAAGCTAAGGAGGTGGTGAAAGCCCACACATTCTGGCTAGGCTTATAAATGCCTTCAGGCAGATAGCCTAGTACCTACCTATGAACCTAAGTATCAGTGTTAGATAACAAATGATGGTCTTTCACAATTAATAAATCCAAAAACTGTTGCTGTCTTGTAATGTTAGATATTACTAATTGTGAAAACGAGAAAGGTGATGTTGGATTTTTCCTTTCCATGTTCTACAAGCTGCAACCAAAAAGTATCCTACAATAAAATTAGGAATCCTCAGTGAATAAAGACAAATGTAGCTACAACAACAACGTACAAAAAAAAGCTAAGTCGAGTCACCTGGTCAGGAGAAAATATATGGGTGCTGAATGTTTGTTTGTGTCTTTCGACTTTTCCCAGTTAGGGGTCGCCACAGCGGAACTCCAGTCCGCTAATGATTGGTAGTTGATTTTTACATGCCGAGTTACCAGCCCTGATGCACAACCTTCAACGAGGGTACGCCCATTCACACGTCTCCACGCAGAAGATGCTCTAGAACTTTAAAAAATACACATAAATACACAAGCACATAAAGCTTTCACAAATAGCTTCAAGTGTAAGCAACAATGGTAATGTGCCATTTAAAAGTTATTATAAAATCATTCTGTAACATCAATAATGCTTCTTTAAAATTATTTTCAAAGTATTTAAACCATTTAAGCTAGGGTTGATGTCAGCACCAAGTTAATTAATACATTTATACTGTAAGTTCTCTGTTCAAGTGACATCACCACCTCTAATGCACTGTTTAATTATTTCTGTCACTATAAATGTAAACCAATGTGTGGAATCTATGTCAGAAATATGTTTATAAGCATATTTGTTGAAAAATTTCTTATTTCTGAAAGGTGGTAGCAAATATGTTCCTTTAATTTGTGGTCCATCTTACCCACATAAAAAATACATATCTGACATTGAGCTATATATATTAGATGTTTTGAGTCACAATCTGCATATTCCCAGTTATAAAAACATTTATTTGACAAACACAAATGTTGAACGTCATGTATATGTGCATGTCAGTGCAGCTCAGTATACTCATGCACACACAAAAGTGGCAAGACAATAAAAGCAGATATCAGCCTTAAAGGGTTCATTGCACATTTGCAATCTGTTTTTAGACCAGATTAATGGATGCAAGTTAGAGTGTAGTACAGTAGAAGAAAGAGGAAACCAAGGAGAAGGAAGCATATAAGGAAAACAGCAATGGAAAGAGTAGGATGCAGAAGGGGAATACTTCCTCAGTAGTAGTTTTGAGGGGTCTATATTACGTGATCGAATGTTTAGGTGATCGAACACCTAAACATCGACCACATAATGTCGAATTGCAAAACAGCGAACGCCGCCGAGAAACGTTACCGTCGGCCACAAAAAAAATTAACTTTACAGCCAAACTAAGTGGGGGGCCCCCACTTATCCCCCCCACACACCCCTAACTAAATATACCAACTCCGAGATCACTCCACAGTGGAGAAAACGGCAAAGTCCAACGAACGGCCAAGAGAAGTCTTTCCCTGTGTTAAATTGGCCGTTCGCTGTTTTTTGCTTTCGATATTACGTGGCCAATGTTTAGGTGTTCGATAACCTAAGCATTTGATCACTTAATATAGACTCGTTTTGAGATGCGTCTGCCCCAAGTTGCCTGACATAGACCTGGGAGGCCTCTGTCATGGTCATGCAGTGCCATCACTTCCATAACAAAACTGCATGGTTCTCAAACTACCTCTCTAATAGACAACAGGCAACCAAATGGCAAAATTCATTCTGTCCTTTCCCTGACACAATAACAGGTGTTCCTCAAGGATCCATACTAGGGCCCCTGTTGTTCAGCATCTTTATCAACAGATTTCACACCTCTCTTACACAAAGTGCTGTCATCCAATACGCAGATGATTCTACAGTCATCTGTGCTGCCAACTCACAATCTGAACTACTCCAACTCACACAAGATGCCCTCACTGCTACAGAGTTATGGATGTCCAATAATCATCTCGCCCTAAACCCCAGCAAAACTAAATTGGTTCTTTTTCAACCCAAAATATCCACTCCACTAAACAAGGAAAATTTCACCATCCAAGCTCATAACAGTACTATTATTGAAGTCGTACAACACACCAAACTGTTAGGCATCATCATAGATGAAAATTTGACATATGACTTGCACATTCAAACTAATATTAAAAAAACACACCAAAAACTGGGCACTCTCGATAGACATAAATACTTCCTCAACCACTCTGCAAGACACTCTCTCGCCTCTTCCTTCCTTCTACCATCACTTCTTTATGGTGCACCTCTCTTGACAAATATTCAGGCCTCTCTGAAATAACAAACTAGCATCATGCTACAACAAAATTGCTAAATTTGTAACAGATGCAAGTTATTATTCTCACTGTTGCTCATCACTACACCTACTAAACTGGTTGGAACTACCGCATTATCTGACACTCATTCAATTAACCACCGCTCACAACTTTGTTTATAAACCATCTAACTGCCCCTCCTTGTCTTCACCACTCACACAATATCATCCAAACAGACCTCTCTGATCCAATAATCAACTCTTCCTAAATGTAGTGAAACCTAACCTTATAGCAGGACAAATGCACTACTCCTTCACTGTAGCTAAACTATGGCGTACTCTCCCACTATCAGTACGGTCTATTAGCAGTACCCTTCTCTTTAAAAATTCCCCGAAACACCATCTTTCCTCACTATGGCAGTGTAACTGCACAAAGGCTGTAGTTCCTATCACCTGAGCCCCCCTTTCCACTCACCTCCTCTTGCTCTGTATATTCTGACACATGTATTTAATTGCTCTGATGGACTCTTTTTGTGCTCTCACTCACTCTCTTTTAAAGCTATACATTTAACTGCTCTTATCTCCAGACTGTGTTCCTAAACTCCTAAACTTCTCTTATGGTTGAACCTTCAACCACACCTGTATTACCCATCCTGGCAATAGCCCCAGCTCTCTAAAGTCCACCTATCTGTAACTCTCTCATCTTGCATAAAATTCTCTAAACTAAACCTAGCTATAACTTTCTCATCTTAGATAAAATTCACACCTAGCTGTACCTCTCCATCTGGATCTACTGCATATTATGTATGGTATTTTTAAAAGCCGTGATCTGGCTCTCCAGTGACTTATTTTGTATTAATCTACTGTATGTTTTCAGAGTGTACTGTCTCATAATTCTCCACTGTATTGTGCTGTTTTGAATTTGACTATGCTACACATTTGTCATATATCCTTATAGTATATATATGGTTTTGTGTTTAACAACTATGTTTTCTGAATGTACTGCCTATTAGTTTTCCATTATATGGTGCTGTACTGAATTTGTACTATGCTGCTTATTTGTAATGTATCCTTATAGTATATGTAATTGTTTGTCACACATTGTACTATATGTACTGTGTAATACTTATTCTATGTTTATGGAGCTTTTTTTCCCGGGCCTCCATTGAAAATAGGCTCACCTTGGCCCAGTGAACTATCCTGATAAACAAATGCAAATAATAAAATAAATGCATACAGTTAACACAGGGCATCTCCACGACTATGGTGCTCAAATCAGTGATAATCCTAATACATGTCACGTTTCCCAACCCTGGCCAAGGATGTGTGGATACCTGTGGTACTCCTTGGAGAAGCAGCTGCCTTGGACAGGGGTTTGTATAGGGTGCCCTACATCTTCCATTGGTGTCCTGGACCTGTCCATCAAACCAAGCCACAGTGTCACATCAGTTGATAGGACTGCATCTCAACATACCCACATACTCAGCTCCCAGTTCAACACCCACATGCACCACCAGTGACAATGGCTCTCCCCAAAGCATTTACTGTATTCCTCTCTGGTCCCACCTCAGAACCACAATACACTATGTTATTGTCAGTTTCTATCAAACTCAGATTCCCCTGTTAAAGACATTGCACACTTATGTTCCATCCCTCTCCTGTGCCAAGTATGACAGTTGTGCCCTGCTTTTTGTACTTTATTATTTGGGTTGTCTAGGTCTGATGCACAAAGCATGCATAAGCACAGCCAGTCATGGGTTTGCATACATCACTTGTTGATAAAGTGTATATGCTTTACTATGGGCCAGTACTATGTGCCAGCCATCACCTCTTTGCTAGTGCCATGGCATACTGGGCCCACCTCTCTCTAACATGGCCATGCCCTGCTGTTTGGTCATCCACTGACTCCTCAACTGCTTCACCCTCTACTGCCTGGCGCAGTGGGAGATGTTCCCCTACTTATGGCCTTGTCTGTTGCAAACATGTCCTCAGTGTAATGTTGTGTAACGTTGTACACACTGAGAATGTTTTAGCACATGTGCTACGGTCCTACTTCAGGGCACCACCACTTACATCCAGAAGGCTAAAACATGCTTTTAGTAGCCCAAAAACACTCTATGCGATGACCCGGTTTTGTGATAGGGCATGGCTATGTCTATTGTCTGTCACAGTCTGTGGACTTCTGATAAGTGTCATTAAAAAGGGCTCCAGAGCATATCTGGTATTGCCAATAAGATGACCCTAGAGAAAGTTAACCCGCTCACAAACCATTGATACAGGTCACACACGGGCATATATAGGACTCATTTTACGTAACTGGGTTGCCTGCAAATACATTGTAGATGATGCCGTGTGCATTACAGACCACCTGACAGCTGACAAAGTGTTAACCTTTATAGGTTCATAGGTAGGTACTAGGCTATCGGCCCAAAGGCCTACGTAAGCCTAGCCAGCAAGGTTCCATAGCTTACGCCACCCAAGAAAGTTATTTTCCTGTGCCACTGTCCAGCAGAGACACAGAAGTGATCCCCGGGGTGTATTTCCTATTTCCCATCCACTCATCAAGATTTTTCTTGAAGAGTGCTAATGAAGAACTTTGCTTGACATAGATGGGTAGCTTGCTCCAGAGTATAGGAAGTCTCTGGGACAGGAATCTATCCCTCCAGTGTGTCCTGTTTATTGTGGTGACAATGTTTAGGTCCCTAGAGCGTGTAGCTCAGAGCGATTGGGATTTCTTTAGGTGTAACATGTCCAACAGCTCTGGGTTTGACATAGCTTTATATGTTAGGCAGAGATCACCTCGGAGTAGGCGATATGCTACGGAGTAAAGCTGGAGTTTTTTGAGGCGGTCAGTGTAGGGCATTTGTTTGAGGCCAGTAATCCTCTTTGTGAGGTACTTCTGTGGCCTTTCCAGCTGCTGCAGATGTCTTGTGAGGTACATTCCAAAAGGGCATTGTACTCTATAATGGGTCTAATGAGTGACGAGTAGAGGGGAACAATGACCTCTTTTTTCCTGGATGAGAACCCTTTTATGATGAGGTGTGCCACGTAGAAGGACTTCCTGACTACTGTGGCGATGTGACTATTAAAGGAGAGACTACTGTCCACCTGGATCCCAAGGTATCTTATCACGCATTCGGTGTTAAGTAGATTGCTGCCTATGTGGTAGTTCATGGGTACAGAGTTTTTACCAAAGGGGAATGAGCTTGAGGCCATGGCGCTGTCACCAGGCATCTGTCTCAGTGAGGCCCTTCTGTAGGATGTCCACATCATTTGGGGACTTGACTATGGCTCCTAGTTTGCAGTCATCTGCGAACTTCGTTAGCCAGAGGCCTTCTGTGTTAGCCTGTACTTCAGAGAAGTAGATACCAAACAGGAGAGGTCCCAGGACAGAACCCTGTGGTACTCCACTTGTCACTGCTTTGAGGTCAGATTTGGAGTCTGCAACTTTTACAGTGTGGGTTCTGTCAGTGAGCCAGTTGGCAACCCATCTTGTGAAGTAGGGATTTATACCTAGTTTAGTGAGTTTAGCTATAATTCCAGAATGGGGGATGGTGTTGAAAGCTTTGGCGAGGTCAAGATAGGCTGTGTGAACCACCTTACCCTCATCCACGGCTTTGGTGACTGCCTCAAAGAAGTCGATCAGGTTCATGAGGCATGATCTGCCTTTCACAAACCCGATCTGGGTGGGATCCAGAGTTTGGAGGTTACCAGTGTCTTTGTTTATGAGTTCCATGATGATACGTTCCATGGCCATGCAGACCAGGCTCGTCAGGCTATTAGGTCGATAGTTCCCGGGATCAGTGGTGGCTCCCCCTTTGTGGAGTGAGATAGCTGTTGCTGTGCACCATTCAGTGGGTACAAAGCCTGATGCGAGGCTATTATTGAACATGGTGCTTAAGTGGGGAGCCAGTTCGTCCTGAAGTTCGTGTAAAACGCAGCCTGGGATGTTGTCCGGTCCTATGGATGCTGTGTTTTTGGCTTTAGCGAGGGCAGCTTTTACCTGCGTAGTTGTGATTACAGGGACTCTGCATTCTTCCTGTATAGATATGGGCCCTTTAGGGGGTGAGAGGGGGGTAAAGTTAGTACTGAACCGATCTGCCAGGATGTTGGCAATGTCAGTTGGTTCTGTAATTTTCGTGCGTGCCTTTGTGCTGTAACTCCGAGCAGATCTGGGTGTTGCCATCTAGATTCTTGACATAGCTATAGAATGCTTTGTGGTTGTCCTTGGATTTAGTGGTGATTTTGTTTTCATAGCTAGCTTTGGAGGATCTTATAAGGGATCTCAGCTTCTTACTGAGACCGACCAGGGAGCTCCTCCACTCATGGGATTTTACTCTCTTTTGCAACAGTTTCTTTCTTCTGTTGTACAGTTTGTTTATGGCAGGGGACCACCAGATTGGCTTCCTTTTTTTGGAGGATAGCATCTTGGTTCTGTTTGGGATAGCACAATCCATGCACTCTTGTAAGTGCTTATAGAGTGCATTTGTGTAGGATTCAGCAGTTGTAACTGTATTGTCCATCTGCATGGGTGTCATGAAGTTCACCACTTCTGTCTTAAGAAGCAGGAAGTTGGCTTTGGAGAAATTTTTTACTGTGGTTTCCTTAATCGGGGGTGGGGGCGGGATGTGGATATCAAGGGTGATAAGCTTATGGTCGGATCGAACCAACGAGGAGTTGACTTCAGGTGTGGAACACCGGTCACTCATGTTGGTAATGACTAGGTCTTGGATATTGTTGCCCCAGGTGGGAGTGTGGATAAGTTGATCTAGGGCATTGGAGTTTATGAATTCCAGAAAGCGTTGAGCTAAGGAGTTGGTACACGAGTTGTTTTCCCAGTTAATGATGGGGTAGTTGGAAGTCGCCCATTATTAGGGTGTTTGGTTGAACCCTAATATTTTCCAGTACATCAAAAAAGAGGAGTGGGAATCCTGGGGCATGGTGGGGATCTGTAGCAAGCTACAATTTGGATTGCAGTTTTTCCCAGAGTTAGTTGCACTTGGATAACCTTGGATGCATTATGCTGAGCAACTAGCCTGGAGGTGTGGATATCCTTAATGAATATGGACACACCTCCTTTCGGTCCAGGTTACATGGCCGAAATGTGTGGTATGAGTTATAGCCTGGTAGTGCAGGGGTGCTCTCTGGAGCCTTGAACCAGGTCTCAGTCACTGCACAGATATCGATGTTCTCCATTTTAAGGAGTGCCTCGAGTGAGTGCATTTTGAGATTTAGACTTCTAGCATTGAGTAGCATTACCCTCAGTTTTTGCTTGCCTGTTCCTGTTATGGTGGTGAATTTGTTATTTGAACCCTGCCTAAAAAAGGCACTGTAGGGGCTGCAAGAGCCTTAGCCAGTATCCGGAATCCCAGGGGCGACAGGTGCAGGCCATCTGTGGCAAAGCATCGTGGTCTGTCGACCATGTCATCCCAAGCAGACAGATACTGGATCCCCTTAGAGTGACACCAGAAGCTTAGCCAATTGTTGAAGTCAGTCATTTTGTCCTTGTACTGCGGTATCATATATGATACACATACCTTCTTCCCAGCTGACTAGGTGGAGTATGTTTCAATTTGGAGGCAGTTTATTGCACCCTGTGCCTTAGAGAAATGGGCTGTATCCTAAGTCCTGCATGGTGTTGGCTGTTTCCAGTGTGGTATGGGGAAACAACATGTGCTACATGATTTACTGCAGCATGGTATTAAAGGAACTCATGGAGTGTTTTAGAGGTCGATGATATGAGGCCAAGTATACTCTCACTGTGTTTCTGATCATCACTGAAAGGTCCCGGTAGCTATAGTGGATATAAAAAGTGTACACACCCCTGTTAAAATGCCACTTTTTGTGATGTAAAAAAATGAGACCACAATAAATCATTTCAAAACTTTTCCCACCTTATTGTGACCTATAACCTGTACAATTCAATTGAAAAACAAACAAATCTGTTAGGGGGAAAATATAAAAAATAAAAAACATACAATAAGCTGGTTGCATAAGTGTGCACACCCTTAAACTAATACTTTGTTGAAGCACCTTTTGCTTTAATTAACTAACTAAACTGAGCCATGGAAGCAGTTTGGCTAAAAACATTAGCTTCCTTTAGACCAGCTTGCGTAATGGTAAAGGTCTTTGCTTCGCATACACTAGTGACAAGGTTCTATCCTGACCTTCGGCCAGTGCCTGTATGGAGTTTGCATGTTCTCTCTATAGCTCTTTGGGGTTCCTCCCACCTCCTAAAACATGCTGAATCTTTCCATCTCAGTCTCACCCAAAAAGGGAGTTGTGGGCAGCAGTACAGACTCTAGATAGTGCCCTATAGGGGAAAGTGTTGTATAGATCAACAGCTTTGGGAATCTACTATGGTGCACATTATCCTCAAGACAGGAGAACATGGATCACAGACAGCACACCATGACAGAGCTAGCCACTCTGCTGTGTAAAATATGGCTGTAGGTGATTTGATCGTGTTGACTAATGCTGCCAAATGGGCATGGATATTTGCTGGTGATAAGTGGATTGAGGACCCGACCTACACTAGGGACCTATGCTAATGGTGGGAGGAGTGTATGTACCCCTTACTAGCCAGTGTATGCCCGCCACAAAGCCCAGCAGCCCTGGTCCAATAAGCCACTGGCCAGCCAGTGTCCATTTGCCTAGCTTGGGTTACGTGGAATAGCTCTGTTGAGCAAAAACTGGACATAAAACCAATCAATCTGCTAAATATGAGCTAAGAATTGCTACACTCAGTGTAGGTTCACTGACAGGACACAGCTTGGAAGTGGATGACATGATGGTAAAGAGGAGGCTGGGCATGCTATGTATCCAGGAGACAAAATGGAAGGGCAGTGCAACAATGACACTTGGCTTGGGATCCAGAGTCTACCACTCAGGAGGAGGACAGAATAGAAATGGTGTAGGAATTTGGTGAGGAAGAGATGTCCGAAGACAGTGAGGGATGCCCTCAGAATTAATGACAGACTCATGGCAGTCGAACTCCAGTCTAATGAAAAAGAAGTTTTCATAATTTTAGCTTGTACCCCACAACAAGGTTATGATAGTGAGAAAATTAGTGCATTCAGATAGCATTTGCAGGACATGCTATATAAAGCAAGTCAGCATGAATTGGTGTTGATAGTGAGTGACCTGAATGCACATATGGGGACAGACAGAGCAGGATATGAGGACTGACTGGGTCAGCATGGGTGGGGCAACAGGAATAAAGAAGGAACGGACATTCTAGACTTCTCTCTGTCAAATGGCTTTATGGTGGACAACACGTGGTTCAGTAAGACTGACGGTCACATGATCACATGCAAGAGTGGCCAACATACAACTCAAGTAACTTCCATTTAGTAAGGATAGGGCAGTGGGGTAGATTCAGTGATTGCAAAGTCAGCCCCAGTGATATAGTCAGCCCACAGCATAAACCAGTGGTTGCCATAGTCAGCTGCAAGCAGTGAATAGAGAAGGCTCCAAGATCAACAAAGACCAGACTGAAGACCTGGAAGCTGACTGACAGAAAGCACAACAGTTCAAGCCATTATTCAGGGTTTTAGCACCTCAAGAAGAAGAGGAAATTGGTGGAGATGAAGTGCCTCAAAACAGCATGTGTGAGGACTACGGAACAGATATGCAGTTGAACCAAGTGGTTGTGAAAATGCAGAAGTACAGGAAGTCATCAAAAGAAAGAAAGAATGTAGGGAAAAAGTGGAAGATAGAAAAGATGGACCAGGCTAGGAAAGAATACTGGTTGGCTTACAAGGAGGCTAAGAGAGAAGTAGCAATAACAAAGACCAAGGCATCAGTGGCACTCCAACTTCTGGAACGTGACTTAGTAGATGGCACAAAGAAACTCTATCAGGTTGCAAGGCAAAGACAGAAAGATAAAGAAGATAGTCAGACACCCTTCATAAGACCTGTTCACCAGTCCACAGGACATCAAAGGCAGATGGAAGGAGTACTTCTAGCACCTTCTGAGTAAAGAAAACCTCACAGAAGCCGTACTGCCCAGACACAGTGAAAGAAGAGAAAGAACCCACCATAGAAGAAGTAAGAGCAGCACTAAGGAAAATAAAGTCAGGGAAAGCAGCAGGCTCAGATGAGGTTGCTGAGGTCACAGCAGATATGATCAAGATAGGGGATAAATAACTCCTGAGGGTGCTCATAGCAGTATGAAGAGAAAGGTGTATCCCAGATGACTGGAGAATAAGCATACTAATGCCATTGTACAAAAACATAGGGGACATCCACAGCTGTGGGCAGTACAGAGATATCAAATTCATATCACTCTGCATGAAAGTTCTGGAGAGGGTGACTGACAAATGAATACACAGATTAGTAAAAAGTAAGATGGAAGATTAGCAGTTCAGATTCAGATCAGGATGCAGCACAACTGACCTGATGTTTGCAGTAAAACAGATAGTTGAGAAACTTGAAATGAGGAAACAGTCCAACTGGGCATTCCTAGACTAGGAGAAAGCGTATGACAAAGTCCCTAGAAAGCTGATTTGGGCAGTCCAGTGGTGTTTTTAGTCCCATAAACATTGGTAGAATTAGTGCAGACTATGTACAAGGACCCAATGACTCAAGTAAGAACAGTGTTCAGTCTCACAGAGGGTTTTTTAGTGGGAGTGGGTGTGTATCAGGGTTCAGCTCTAAGCCCACTGCTATTCATACTGGTGATGGAATACATTAACAAACAGTTTGGAGGGGACAGATCAACAAAGTTACTGTATACTGATGACATGGCATTACAGAAAGACTCTGAGCAAGAACTTCAGCAAAGGATAGAGGAATGGAATGCAAAACTGGAGGCACATGGGATGAAACTAAGCACAGTGGTAATGGCAGCAAATGGGGGAAATCAGCAGAAGCTGAGAATTAAGATAGAAAGGAAGATAGTTTAACAGGTTATAGCTTCATGTGTCTGGGGGGGTGGTTGAGGAAAAGGGAAGTCCGAATGAGGAGGTCAAGGTTAGAATCCGAGGGGCTGCAGCCAACTGGCACAGAGTGTCCAAGGGTAGTGTATGACAGAAGAATGCCAAAGAAGCAGAGGAGTAAGGTGTACATGACAGTGGTGGAACCAGAAATACTGTATGGTACAGACACCTAGGCAGTAAAAGCAGATAAGTTGAAGCTAGAGGTGTTGAAGATTAATTGCCTGAGATGGGTGGTAGAATGAATGCTGTGGGACAGATGAAAGAACTGAGGACATTAGAGCAGAAGCCAAAGTAGCTTCAGTTACAGAAAAGGTCAAAGAGAAGAGTTTACAGTGGTTTGGGCACATGTGCCAAAAAGCAGAAGACAATCTGCTGAAGAAGATTTGGGACAGACAGGAAGAAAGCAAGAGGAAACAAAGACATCCAGCAAAGAGGTGGATGGATTGTGTGACAGAAAACCTGTGACTGTCAAGCATGAGTGTTGAAGAAGGTACGAGAATGGTATGGAATAGAAAGAGATGGTGACAGTTGACACAGCACTCTAACCCACGTAGAAAATGGGAAAGTGGGTATTGATAATGATGATTAGTTTTACTCTATTTCTTATTTGCACGGTGCTGTGCATCAGCACTCAGCTTATGTACATGACCCATGGCAATATCTGTAGGGCATGGACTTCATGTTTCCTATACAGTGAGAACTGACAATTCTCCTTGGTTATATTGGCATCAATGTTGAAAAAATGGTTGTTGTGTGCTTATAAAGGTTGGAAATGGGAGTGTAGTAAAGACGAAAAGAGGAAGCAAGCAGAGGGCATAACACGAGTTGAGCAAATAAGGGATGAGCAGGATGGAGATGGGAATAGGACATACCTTTCAATTTCTTAGCTCAACAATCCTGCCAAATTCAAAAGTAAATTGCATTAGAAAAGGCCAAAATCTATGGCAGATTTTACATATTGCAAGTGCTAATGTGGGAACTGGTAAAATAATAGGGTTGGCATTATCATGCATTCTGTGTAGGATATGAAGTCAGAAACCCAAATAGGTGTAATTATTTAATGAATTCAGTACCCAACAACTTGTTAGAAAAATACACATTTTATGATGAACACATCAAGCAGTAGGAGATTTGAGGAGCTGGAAATTGAACCTACAGCATCCTGTCAGTGTTAGAGCACATAGACGTAACACAAGGAAACATGTATTCACCTATACAGGAAGCAATCCTCATGTTAAGGTAGGATAAATGGTGTGGGATGAATGAAGACATGAAAAGTCAGCAAGCAAAGGAAAATAGTAATGCTGGGATTGAATTCATCCTCAAGTCTTGGTGAGTACCTTCGTTAGGTGGACCCTATTTTTCACAAAATCTCACCAAGGCGACACTGATATACAGACTGTATTTATATAGCATATATCATGGGCAGAAGTAGGTCAAAAATTTAAAAAAGATAGCTGGGTGCACAAGACCCAAGATAAAAAAGTGCCCAGTCCTGGTAGGCGCACTGGTGCCAGGACTAGAAAAAATGGCAGTGTAGAATCCTCCAAATACGGAAACATTCCTACAATGGGGCCAGGCCAGGCCCAGGGGGAGGATGTTCCCCATGTTGTAGAAGGAAGTAGCAGTCCGCAAAAAATCACAAAAACTGATAGGCCATAGAAGAGCCATAAAGACAATAGAGTGGACTGTTGAGGATAAGAAATAAATTATGTATTGTTCCTGTTATGCAAAAAGCTTAGAATTTCCAGACACAAGACATACAAAAAGATTAAGAGAGAAATTAGAGGAAAGAAAAATAGTTCCGCAAGAAAACCTGTCAGAAGCTTCAAACAAACATGTGTGGTCATTAATGCAACAGATTTGTGAAAAACAGTATATAGACCAAGAAACTTTGATCTGTTTGGGAAAAGAAGCATCTGAGGAAGTGCGAAAATATAAACAACAAAACCTAGATATTTTAGAAAAGTATAAAAAAGAAGTATGGACACGGGAAAGAAAGAGAGATTTGATATGGTGCAATATTTATACTAAGGCAAAAGCCAAATTAATCAACACAGAGAAGGCAGCCCCAAAGATATTCAAAGAGAAATACAGGCAAAGGCATCCAGACTGAAAAATTTCACAATAAAAAAATAATATTACAATGAGGGAATGTAGAAAAGAAGATTAGTAAAGTAGAAGTTGAAGATATGGAGTGTCTGCAAAGTGAATGATTTGATGTAGAAGGTCTAACACAGATTACATCTCAGCATGATGGAAAGAGTCCCCAAAGTAAGGAGAAACAGGAAGATCAGGAGACATCTGAAGAAGAAATATGGACATGGGAAAGAAAAAGAGATTTAATATGGTGTAATATCTATGCAAAGGAGAAAGCAAAACTAATCAATACAAAAAGAGCAGCACCAAAGATATTTGACGAGAAATACAGACAAAGGAATCCAGACATGGAAAACATTACAATGCAAAAAAGTAAGAAGACACAGAGGAAAAGTAGAAAAGAAGATTAGTAATGGAGAAGTTAAAGAAATAGAAACTTAGGTTATGGAGTACCTACAAAGTGAAGGATTCAGTGAAGAAAATCTAATTCAGAAAGCACCACAACAGGCTAGAGCAATGGACCTCCAAATTAAGGGGAAACAAGTAGAATGTGAAGCAATTGGTCAGGTTCCATATGAAGATATTTTGGAGCCTTCCACAGGAAACCAGTATAAATTTTCACTTGAAGCTGGACAGCAAGGGAAGGAACAGGAAACTGTGGAAACTAATGCAGTTAATGTTGAGGAGTGATAAGCCAGTGAGTTCCCATATGATAGAGCAGTGGATGGCACAGGATGAAATTGAAGAGAATGTGCCACAGGAAGATGCAATAGAACTTTCCATAGAATGCCTGCAGGAAATGGAAAACAAAAAATGTGCCCTCAGTTTAGAAGAAAACGAGCTAAGAGAAGAGTTGCTTGACTCAATAGAGATAGATAGACATATTAAGATCAATGAAAGAAATAGACTGCAGAACATCAATAAAACCCAAAAATTCAGATGTTTGATAAAACAAATGAACACAGTAATTAGGATAGAGATCCATGTAATATAACAGAGGTAAACAGGATATATTACTGTGCACCTAAATTAATAACTGATAAAGTTCTTCCACAAGAGCACAAGGTAGTGAAGAAAACGAAGGGGAGAAATCGAATGCCATCATGGAAGTATTGAAGAGAGGAAACTGTAAAGCATTTAAGGCAAGAAGTGTATAGAAGAGGGGAGCAGATCAACAAAAATACTCAGAAAGATGTGAACAGATCAGGATCTATCACAAGTTACAAACTAAAAATCTCAGCACAGGCATAAAATCTTAGAAGACAAGCATATAAATATAAAGGAAAAATACAAAATAAGAAATTTATTGTTGACCCAAAAAAGTTTTATAGAGAATTGGGAAACAAGGTAAAAGGAATTCAAAGACTACCAAAAAAAGAGATACATTTTGGAAACTATCTATGAAGATCCTGTGGAGCATAACAAAAATGCTAAATGGATAGAAGAAGTAAAAGAAAGAATAAGAAGTTTAAAGGTACAGAATATGAAATGGGATGAAGTAACAGCCAGAGAGATTGAAACAAAGTTAAGAAAAGCCTCTAACTGGAAAACCCAAGGCTCAGATGCAATACCTAACTTCTGGTTAAAAGTGTTAACATCTTTGCACAAAGATTTAGCCATGAGTAAGAACTATTAATAGGTGCACCCCGAACAGACATCAACCTGGCTAACAACAGGAAAGACGGGTCTATATTAGAACATCGAATATTTAACAGTTCGAATCACTAAAGGTCAACCTTTAGTGATCAAACTGTTAAAACATTGAATGTTCGCAAAAAAATAAATAAATAAAAACAACAACAAAAAAAACTAAAGGGTGTAGGCAGGGGGGAAAGCCCCCCTGCATCCCCCACACACCCTGCTACTTAAATATACCAACCCCGAGACCGCAAAAGAGCAATAAAAGAAAGTCATATGGAACAAAAGATCATTTGTTGTTAAATAAAGTCATAGTGGAGAACTGTAAAAAGGTGAAGAATTTAAGTATGGCATGGACTGGCTACAAAAAAGCATTTGATAGTATCCCACATTCATGGATAAAAGAGTGCTTAAAAATGTATAAGGTACACCCTACAACACTGATCGACTACATTACAGTGACCATGAAACAGTGGCAGAACACTTTGCAATTAAGCCATGATAAAGGACAAATTATTATTCCAGGGATAAAAATTCAAAAGGGGGTATTCTAGGGTGACTGTTGTCACTACTGCTATTCTGCCTTGCCCTTTACCCATTAAGCTGTCTACGTAACAGCTTAGGCCACGGCTGTAATTTGGCTCCTAGAAAACAACAAAGTGTAAAGACTTCTCATCTTTTCTTTGTCGATGATTTAAAACTGTATAGCTCATCAGATGAGGAACTGAAACCACAACTGCAAGTTGGCAAAACTTTTACAGATGATATAAGAATGTCATTTGGTCGTAATAAATGTGCAAAAGCAACCTTTAAAGCAGGAAAATTCCAGCACCAAGAAAACATCAGTTTGGGACAAGAATGTGATATAAAAGAACTTGAGCAAGAGGGAGTGTATAAATATTTGAGAATTGATGAAGGATCAACAGTAAAACATGAACAAATGTGAATAAAACTTGGTAAGGAATACTTTAGAAAACTTAAATTAATCCTGATACAGCGTTGACATCTAGGAGCAAAATCCAAGCTATAAACCAATTTACTCTTCCTGTCCTAACTTACAGTTTTGGAGTGACTGACTGGCCCCAAAACATGTTGGATAGGTTAGACAGGAAAATAAGAAGGTTGCTTCATGCTCACCAAATGATTTATAAAAATCAGTGCATACCAAGATTATATATTCTCCATTCTGGGCCTCCTTGAAATTGATTACATGTAAAGATCTACAACCGTGGGACTCACATACCTGCTCACCTCACAAGACCCAAATGTAGTGAAAGTTTTGAATCATGAGGAGAATAAATTCTAGGATGACTTCCCTGCTTAAGCTAGCAGAAGCATATCGGTTTCAACCAGGAGTGGAAATCAAACCACAAGCAGATAAAAGTCAGGCAGCAATTGAATGTGCCAAAAAACAAAAGAAAGAATATATGGTGAAGGACCAGAAGAGAAGGCAAGAAATGTGAAAAATGCATAAGTATAATTGCAAGTATAGAAAACTTCTGGAAGAACCTAATTACCACAATCAACAGAACAAACTGGAGGGACAGGTTCATAACCCAGAGACTGTCCATGCTATGGAATAGACTTCCTATACATGTCAAGCGGAGCACCTCACTGGCCGTCTTCAAGAGAAATCTTGATGAGTGGATGGGAAATAGAAAATTCACCCCGGGGATCACTCCAGTGCTGTACTTGACAGAGGCACTGGAAACTAAGGTCAGGTGGCACGATGCCAGGGTAATCCTATGGGCTAGGCTTGTAAAGGCTCCAGGGCCATTAGCCTAGTACACACCTATGAACATATGTTGATCAGGAACGAACGCAGGAATGGTTAAGGAGATGTGATTTCAAACCAAGAGATGAAAGGTTAATATTGTAATATAGTACACGTTGGTTTACAAAGTCCATTGAACATGTGGGAGAAACAGACAAATGTAGGCTTTGTAAAACAGAATTGGAAACATTTGCACACCTTGTTGCTGGCTGCGACATACTAATGGCAGAAGGACTGTATACTGAAAGGCATAATAATATGACAAGACTGGTGCACTGGGAATTGTGCAAACATTATGGTACTGCAGTAGCTGAAAAACACTGGAAACATGAGCCACAAAGCCTCATAGAAAATGATGGTGTACATCACATGGGACCATCCATTACCCAGATAGTTTTAATAGCAGTAAGAGCAACGTGTCTTATAAAAAAGAATGTACAGTCGTATTTACATACATTACCACTACATGTAACTCTGTAAAATTGCAGAAGGAGTCATTACTGGGCACATTGCGGATGCTGCGAAGAACACTTCTGGCTGACATCAAAGATTGAAACAGTACTAATTTCATGAACTTTAATCATACTTTGACTTAGGAGTGGGGTCCATTCCTGTCACAGTATTAGAAACCCAAAAGATGTGGGGAAACTAAAAAGGAAGAGACACACTTACTAACATTACAGAGTCATAGTACCACCCTTGAGCTGTGCTAATATTGACAGATGTGATACTGGTGTTTAACATCTACAACTGTTACAGTGAAAGCAGAGGCATTTTTTTGACATGTACACTCTTTTGGCACTTTAGCCTGCTGCTATGAATCTGTCTATTCCTTTTGATCTCTGCAAGGGCTGCAGATACAAAAAAGATGCAGTGAAAAATTGGATAATGGAATGCAGTGGGCAGGTTATTTGGTTAGCTGAAAGTTGTTACATGTACAGTATTGAAATGCTGAATAGTCCTTAATTTTATCCTCACATCAAGGGAAAGAGATCAGGCTTGCTATGACTCATGTCACTGTAGTGGTGATGGCACTGTTCATCCTATGCATGGGATGCCAGTAGCCCAGATGACAGCCTTGGCCAAACTGTTCCGGGCATCAGCCTTACGTTATGACCCAGTGTAGCCCTCCAGTTGTACTCCTAATGGAGGATGTTCAGAAAGATCTTGGACTCCTTCTTCACAGCACCACTGTACTCTAGAAGGAGCACTTCCCTCACCTTTTCCGGCAGTAATGTCTTACCTTGAAAGATTTCAGTAAAAATGGCAGTGCCTGTATGCATTGATGGCCAAAGGCAGGCATTTGAGCAGTGGATGGCAAACTGAAAAAAACAAATATAGGTACTGTAATATTGATGTTAATAGTGGTGTCAAACAAGGCTTGGTACTATGACCTCTCCTGTTCTGTGTACTTTCATGAAGTCAAAGCAAATGTAGAGGGCCTTGCTGACCAAATGTGCTGATGAATACAAGCTGGCTACAGTCGTTGAATACCCCAAAGATGTAGATATCCTCCAGGAGAGCCTGACACAGAGAGATAACTGGTGTCAGAGCCATGGCCTAAAACTAAATGCAGAAAAGCATGATTATACCCTTTGGGAAGTTGACCACCCCTGCAAATTACAGTATTGATAACACTCCTGTAAGAGTAGACCCAATGGTAAGGGTCTTGGGAACTTAGGGTGACAGTAACCTGAACTTTGACCACCATGTGTCCATGGTGGGAGAAAATCCTTCTACGTGGCACAACTTATAAGTGAGGGCATGGCATCCAGTTTTAAGGAGATCATACTCCCACTATACTCAGCCCTCATTAGACCAATAATAGAGTACAGTGCACCCTTCGGAATGTACCTGACCAGGCATTTGCAACAGCTCGGGAGGCTACAGATGTTCCTCACTAAAATAATATGGGGTGTAAAGAACATGTCCTATGCTGACTGCCTGAAAGCCTTGTCCTATACTTGGTCTCCTACAGACTACTGAGGAATGATCTATGCCTAACATACAAGGCATTCTCTTATCAATCCCTGATGGTTCTGCTTCACATGCATAAGACAAACTGCATTAGAATTACACAATCTAAGGATCAAAACCTCATCTGTAACATAAGCAGAGCATGTTGGAGGGACAGGTATGTGTCTTAGACATTATTCCTTCTCTGGAACAGACTCCTCATTCATGTGAAGCAGAGCTCTTACCTAAGGCTGTTCAAATGCAGCTTGGACCAGTAGATGGGAAGTCACAAATTCACCCCTGGCTTGTTGCCTGTGTCCCTTGTGGATAGGGACAGCTTGTAGATGCCTTAAAGCACAGGCATATACCAAAGCTATTCTAATCCTTGGGCATTGATAATTGTGAAAATTGGGGCATTAATGGCTAGGCTGTGGAGCCATTAGCCTAGTAACATATGATGGTTCTGGTGGCACTTTAATTTGTTAAACATGACAGTACTCCATCACTCTGTATGCAGCCAAGAATATATATTCTACAGTGACACTATCTTCAGATGTTTAAATACAGGATGACAATTCTGTCAACACTAAAATAATTGTCTTACAAAACTACATCTCAGGAACCAGCTTGGGATTAGTGCTACTGCTTTGCCTCTGGTGAGAGAAAGAGCAAAAGGTCATTGATTCCTAGCTGTGGGAAGCTGTGGTGAGATCAACACAAACACCTATGTAATATGCAGTAGATGAATCACCACTGTTCATCATATTTGGTTGCCCTTATTCTCTCTCTGTTACCATATAAACTTACTTAAGAGTATCACCCTAAATACTTCATCCACAGCTCTTCAGGGTCTACTGCAATAGTCTTCATCCAGTCTTTCAGTACTACGATGAGCTCTTGTCCTCCACCCACTGGCAAACATGGCTCAGTAGTCTGCTCTCACCCCATCTGTGACTAGTCTGATCACATTAGGTGCTCTAAGCCAATGTAGCATCTGGCTTATGTGAACTGACTGTTCACTGCTTCTTCCAGTTGATAGTGTAGCCTGCAAGAGATGTAAATATTTAAGCAACTTAGAGGAGGACCTCTCACATCAGCCCACTATTGGTAAGCATCATACCTCTACAACACCACATCAGTCACAACATACCACTTCCCCATAACGTATGCTGAAACTGTAAAGAACACAAACTAAAAGATCCCAAACTCCAGCAAACAAGGTAACACGAACTCCTTCTCCGCACTGAACCTAGAGAGACATGCAGAGAGACATGATGGAACTTTCTATGCATGTGTTAGAGACAGGAAGAACCTAGTCTTGAGTAATATATTGCCTTTATGTAGATTGATGCCCAGTTACCAAGATAAGATAAATGGCTTTAGCAGTTTAAGTAAATGGTGTCACTCTCAGGGGATCTGGTATATGTCAGCCTGGAATGAGATGGTAGTTAAGACTTCTTATTTAGGATGGATGGCATACTCCTCTTATACCAGGGCTTCCACATACTGTACCTGTTAAAGTCTTTGCTGCCCCATGGGTAGAGTCCCCCTGTGAGATATTCCTACATAGCAAACTAAAACTCCAGTCTAGATAACACCATGGTGGCATTGCTCAATGCTAGGAATCTAAATCTTATTGCAGTGACAGCACTCCCTCTATACCATGGTTTACTGCCTATCATTCCTTCAGGCCGTTGAGTAACTGTTGGGAAATTCTGTGTTTGTTACAAATAAAATCATCTCAGATTAAGTTACCCATGACTCTAAATAGGAGGTCCTGGAGATCCACATCCATTAACAAATCCAAGTATTACTTCGATGCTGGCTGTAGAACCCCATCAGTGTCCAAAAGAAATTACCTTAACACCATTGAGGGATTAAATATCAAACCAAATACCTTCTTGCTAGATTTCAGTTTGTCAAGCATTAACAGGGACACTTGCAACTCTAAAAAATGTATATACTCAGTGTTTCCTGGACTTTGTTAATGCTGCGTGGTGGAACAAATCATACAACTACCCACTACAGGCTTTAATATCCTTGATGTGGTCCTTAGTAACCTAGCCTCAGCCTGCGCCCCACCCTGCATCTGACCATCACTAGTTAAATCTGGCTGCAAGTCAATCATCAACTCTGTCAGGCCGAGTGGTACCACCCCACAACCAAATGAGACCATCTTTAGGGATTCAGCAGGGCAAGTTTGCTTCAGCTTATTGAAGACCTAGGCAAAATTCCCAACAATACCCTGCATATGACTTTTACCAACACCTAAACTGCTGTATAGAAAAGTTAGTACCTGTCTCAACTAAATGTAGTAATAAATTCAGGAGTGCACCTCTCTGCTGGAACTTGCATATTAATAAACTGTGTAACAAAACATGTAAAATGATAAAAAGTTGTAAGACATCCGCATCCCCTTATTCCAGAACTACAATGACACAAGCCAGCAAGGAACTTGTGTACTATTAGAAAATGTAAAGCAGAGTATGAACTTAAGGCCACTACAGACACCAAAAGAAACTACAAATATTTCTTCAGTTTTGTCAGGAAATTAAGGAATAATGTCCAACAATGTACCAAATTCTTACATAATGATATCACGTACTCCAGTCCCATGGATGTAGGCAGTATGTTAGACCATATATTTAGTGCTTTACCCTGCCTACCCACCCACATTGTTATTCCCAATATCCCTGAAAATTTAGACCAGATGTTGTCTCTTCCATTCATTCCTCAATGGTTGGGTCTCTAGATCTGACTATGGCCACTCTAGACTTTGGATCCAAAGGTCAGGCTCCTCCTCTTACCCATAATCTTCTTCTGCTAATGAATTACCTCAGATCTTATTTGCTGCTCATTCGATGCAGACATGGTCTCCACTGCTCAGGCTTGCCTCAGCTATGTACTGATTTTTTTGACATTTTTTTGTACACCTTTGAGGTTTTTGACTTTTATAGTCTTGTTACGATTTAGACAGTGTTCATTGTCATCCCCTTACCTTATTGTTGGCTACTTGTTTAGCTACCAAGTTAGAGCTTGTTCCCACTCGAACCTTTTGCACTCTGTCTCTGTCAGTTGATAGTTTTGTCTAGTAGTGTACAATTATTTAGGTCTTAGGGATTTTAGTAGTTATTGTAATTTGTAATGTGAATATTTAGCTGTCTGGTGTGCTTTGTTCTTTCACTTTATTTAGTGTTTGTGGTGACTGGGAGTTTTTTTTTCCTTGTAGGATGGCCAGCAAACCATCAGGCTTCAAAAAATGTGTGGCATGTGGCCACGAGATGCCAAATTTGGACTTGCACACCGTGTATATATTGCTTTGGAACTGCCCACCTGGATGACCAGTGCTCCATCTGCACTGGTTTTGGCCTTCAGGCAGTTAAAGAACGGAGGAATAAACATATTATGAGGGGACTTCTTCCGGCCTCTGCGGGACATTTCTCCTTTACTCATTCTTCTGAATCTGGAGCTTCCTCCTCTGTCAAGAAGCCTTCTGACAGACACAAGGGGAGAAAACTAGTGATAGACTGAAGCAGAAGCCTAAAGAGTCTTGGAAACATTTTCCAGACCGTTCCTCTTATTCTGCAGTTTCTTTGGCTGTGACTCCAAAAATTCCATAATCTTCAGCTCCAACCCTCATCTCGGAGATGATAGTTGTCAGATCAAATACACCTTCACTACCAGAGCCTAGGTTCTCCCTGGAGACCATTTCCCCAGAACTGCATTCTCCTTTCTTACAGGAAAAGACCTTTCACCAGTCTTCCAGGCCCCAATCCACAGTCTCTTAATTTTGGTCAGTTTGGTCTACCAAAAGCATTTCTAAAGCGGACATGGATAGGATGATGAGGAAGTTCCTCAGGACCCAAATTCTGCTGAGGGTACTCCTGGCTCCAGATACTGTCAGAACCATGTGTGTAGGTCATGCCATTATTGCTCCTACCTTGTTCCTTCTTTCAGTTTGAGGGACTGTGGATCCAAGTGTTTCCAAGGGCTTGTCCACATCAGATCCAAAGACCTGGCTGTCTTTTACTCCGAGGAATTCTGTGTTCCAACCATCTATGAGTGGCTCAAATCTGGAAGGATCTCGAGGCCCAGGAGTTGTTGCCAGATTCTGGGGGTGGGTTTGACTCCAAAGGTTTTGGAGTCAGTGCTTCCTCTCTGAGTCTCAGCACTAAACAACTTGGCACTGGCGCCAACTTTGGAGCCTGACCAAATCAGATATCAAAATCAGCCTGGAGCGGCAGCTTTGGCTCCATTTGGGATGTTTTGGGTTTTCCTTTGGCATTCAGGGTCATCAAGAGAGTGCGCTTCCTGTCTGGTGAGTGGACTTCTTTTCATCATTCAACTCCATCCATCCCTCATCGAATGCCCTTGGATCCCGAGCCTGCTCATCCTATCCCATTGGGACAGCTGGCTCAGTCAAGACTCGAGACATTCCATCTTTAGCACTCTCATTCCTCTTCCAAGTCCTTGCCAGAACATCCCACTGTAGAAGTTCCTTGGAAGCATGCAGGCAAGAGGAGGCATGTTGACTCCCCTTGGGAATCATTAACTGAAGACACTGACTTTGATGAGGGGGAGGGGACCCCCGACCCCCCCCCCACCCTGAGGACTTCTATTTCAGAGAGATACTTGAACTTTTGAGGTAGAATGGTCAGTGGTCTTCTGCAGCCCCCTTCCAAGAGGAGTCAAGTTTTTCTTGAGGCCTTCGGATCCAACCCAGCTACTTCTTGGGTGATACCAACTCCTGATGAAATGGTTGACCTTATTTCAAAGTGAACGCGGAAGGAACTGAACATGACTGAACTGATTCTACACAAGCCAAATAAATTCTTAGTGTCACCCAAAGATTGACCCCACTGGAGCAAGGGTCACACCATTGATTCCAACTTGCTGAAGAAAGCTCTTCTGTCCACCCCCCTAACAGAGAGTCCAGGGTGCGGGACAGATTTGGGAAGCAAGTATACTCTTCAGCAACCTTCACACCGAGGGTGCTGAACTACCTGGAATATATGACAAGATTCCAGAGGTATTTAATTAAGGAGCTCTCCAATCTCTCTCAAGAGCTCATCTATACGGAGGACAAGAAAACTGTGGACTTGCAGCTGGCCACCCTCCAGTCCCTTTCAAATATGGTGATACATCTGATTTTTAACATGACTGAGGGTACATTAAGAGCCATAGGCAGTGGCATAACCATAAGGAAACATGCCTGGATGTGCTTGTGTGACTTTGCAGGGCACTACAAGATATCCTTTGTCAATGCCACTTATGATGGCTTGACACTCTTTGGGCTTGAAGTCAAAGACACACTCTCTAGAAGTGAGCAAGATGGGAAAACCATTTCAGTAGTAGGAATATGGTTCCCTTTTTTCTAGGAACCAGAAAGGAGTAAAGAAGCTGTGGTTTTAAAAATCCCAAGGGTTCTGTCCTGAAACTTCTGGAGATAGATACAGCCCTCCTCCAGGGCAGTAAGGGGTGGGATTCTAATGATAGACATCTCCCTACAGCATTGGTAGCCTGGAAAATCAAGGCTTCCAGTGGCTGTTCTCCAAGAAGCCTTACCAGTCCTCATGAACAGTTGCCTGACTACTGCACTCTGGAAGCAGTCAGTGAGCGCTTATCTCTGCACCTCAAGTAAGTCCCAAGTAAGGACATCCATCACCGATGACACGTAGGTGTAGAAGATTATAACCAGAGGCTATTCAATCCCTCCCAGCTATCAAGGAAGCTACTCAATGTTCAATTCTGCCAAAGAAAAGCAGCAATTCTAGAAATAAAAAAAGCTGCTGGACAAGCAAGTCATTTAGGAGGTCCCACCAGAAAAAACTTAGATCCAGAACTTACTCAAAATTATTTTTGGTACCAAAAAAGGATGGGGGTATTCAGTCATCTCAGTCAGTATGTCAGACAGATGAAGTTTTGGATGGGCACTGTACAGTCCATTCTGCTATTATTGAAAAAGGATGACTGGGTGTGCTCGACAGACCTTCAGGATGCATGCTACCACATAAAGATGGACAGGTGCTCCAGAAGGTTTCTGTATTTTGGCTGAGAGTCAGTCATTTCCAGTTCAAGTCCTGCCTTTTGATCTCACCACAGCCCCCCAGGTGTTCAACAAATATATGACAGGGGTTCATATTATGTTGTCGAAAGATAATGTAATCGAACGCTCAAAACATCAAAACGGCCGTATATCAAAGCTTTTACACCCCCCACTAAATATATATTCCAACTCTGAGATCGCACTACAGTGAGGAAAGGGCAAATATCCCAATTTTCACTGTACTGTAATCCCACAATGCGATCTTTGAAATGCGTCCGTTTCAAAGTTCTGAGCATTCGATTACTTTATCTTTCAATAACGTAATAGGAACCTTATGACAGTGGTCGCAGCTCATCTCAGACAGCAAAGGTTCTGGGTACTTCCATATATGGATGATTGGCTCATCTTTGCCACCTCTAGGAATCTTCTCATCTGCACCAGGGACTCTCTGCTTTGTCTTTGCACTCATTTGGACATTATAGTGAACTCGGCCAAGTCCAAATTCCTCCATGTTCAGGCAACAGAATTTATAGGAGCTCACCTGGATAAGATGTGCCAAATAGCAAGACTTCCAGAGAACAGGTTGGTCACCCTCCACAAATGAGCATTAGCAGTTCTTTCCTGGCCGCAGACACCTGTAAGACTAATTCTACACCTTCTAATAGAATCTATGATTGCTTCCATTACCCGGGTTCCTCTAGCCACATAACACATGAGAGTTTGTCGGTGAACACTTTCAGTGCAGTGGTCCATCAGACATCAACCCATGAATTTTAAAATACTTCTCACAAACGTCTGCAGAATGCACATATGCTGGTGTCTCCAGTCCCTGATGGTCCCCCATGATCACCTCCTTGTTCCTTTTCCTCCCCATGCCACAATGACCATAGAAGCGTCACAACTTAGGTGGGTGGGGCACTTCTTGCGAAAGACTGTCCAAGGCATGTGGTCCCCTTCCAAGGCCAGCCTTCATATCAGCATACTGGCGATGAGGGCAGTCCTCCTAGTGTTGCAGGCCTTCCAGGACTCCCCCCCTCTAAGAGTGATATCCATTCAGATGGACAACATGTTGATAGTCTGGTACATCAACAAGCAAGGGGGAACACTTACATACCCGCTATGTCAAGAGACAATGAGAGTTTGCCAATGGGTAACATCTTCCAACCACTTTATGGTAGTAGTCAACATCCTGAAGAAACCTAATGTGCTGGCAGGCAGTCTGAGTAGGTCTATCCTTCTACCACATGAGTGGTTCCCTTCCACGGCCAGTCTTCATATCAGCATACTGCAGATGAGGGCAGTCCTCCTAGCTTTGCAGGCCTTCAAGGCCATTCACTCCAGCAGTGGCAGACTAGAATTTCTGCCACTGGGGTTGACCATGCTGCGTTCTCCATGCCTTTCCTCACAACACAAAGTGCAGTAGGTACTTTGCCCTGATCCCCAGGAGGGTAGTCACCAAGAGATGTTCTGACCCCTGTTTGACCCCCTCCCCCCAGGCTCTTGGATGCCTTTTCTCCTAGTCCTTTTATCTCAACATTCCTGCAGAAAGCCTCAGAGAGGAAGGTCACAGTCATCCTCATTGCTCCTTTCTGGCTTCAACAGATGTTTCCATTCCTCTAGTCTCATGTGACATATCCTCCTTGTGTACTGGATCGCAAGCCAGATCTTCTCTCTCACCCATCCGGATTGCCTCACCCAGACATTCAAGCCCACAAGTTAACAGCTTGGTTTCTTCACTTCCAGTGATGACTAGTCATTCTAGGCTTTCCTCCCAAGTAATCTACATTCTTACTTCATTGCAAAGACCATCTACCAGAAAGATTTACAGAAGTGAGTGGAAATGATTTTCCATTCAGGCTTCCAGTAGGAATCTGAACTCTTTTTTGGCTCCTCTTCCAACCATTTTAGATTTTATGACTTCTCTTTTTCACAATGAGGCCAGCTACTTACCATTAAAGTCTGCCTAGCTGCCAGTTCTAGTTTTCATATTGGAGAAAGTTGGTCTTCTATCACTTCCCTTAAATCTACTCCTCTTCCTTGGGATATCACCATTATTTTACAGGCTTTAACTAGACCTCCTTTTGAACCTGCAGCCAAGGCAGACCACAAATTCCTGGAATGGAAAACATTTTTTGTGGTGTCAGTTACTTTAGCTCAGAGCATATCAGAATTGTAAACCATTTCTTGCAAACTTCCTTACCTGATCTTTCATAAGGATAGAGTATCCCTGCAAACTAACCGAACCTTTGTTGCAAAGATAGCTTTGGAGACCTTGCTTCAACATTCTTTCAGTCTGTGAGCTTTCTTTCCTAATTTTTCCAACAAAGGGGAGTACATGCTGCATTTGTTGGATGTGCATCATCAACTCCATCTCTACATTCATCGTGCAAAGGAAATAAGGAAGTCTGATCAGCTGTTTGTCTCTTTCTCAACAGCCTAACTATGGCAGGGTGTCTCTAAAGTGACTCTTTCTAAATGGTTATCCATCTGCATAATGTATGTTTACAGAGAGAAGGGCTTGACCATATCCATACCTATCAAGGCTTACTCATCTAGATCTGTGGCTACTTCCACTCCTTTCTTTTCAAGAGTTTCCATCGATGATTTTTGCAGTGAAGCCACTTCGTCCAACGTCCATAGCTTCATTTCTCACTACAAGTTGGATTTATACTTCAGTGATAGGGCTGCTTTTGGTTTAGCCATCCTGTGAAATATCCTTGCGCAAGACCTCCCAAGTGTTTCTTTAGCTGGGGACTCTGTCCCAACCATTGAGGAATGGATGGAAGAGACAACATCAGTTATGAAATTTATGTATTTACCGTAATGATAGATCTATGTTGCCTGCTTCTGTCCTTCATCAAGCTCCTGCCTTCCTTCCTCCTTCCGTTGTTTTTGTTATTATTATTTCTTTGTCTCTGGTATGACTGTACTGCTTTTTTCTGGGTCTGTTTATATGCTCTTCAAGCACCAGAACAGGATATGAGCTAATATACTAAACTTATGAATTTTGGTCACTGAGGAGAGGGTCCTTGATCCATTTGTTGCTGCTTGGGCAAACTGAATCTGAGGTAACTTCAAGAGCAGAAGGGGATTATAGGTAATGTGAAGAGCCTGAGCTTTAGATCCAAAGTCTAGAGTGGCTGAAGTTGGATCAAAGGTTGGATCCGGAGATCCAACCATTGAGGAAGGACGGAAGCAGACAGCTTAGATCTCTCATTATGGAAAGTACATAACTTTCATTTTCCCCTGAAATCACCACCTTGGAACAAGTCTTAAAATCCACGACAAAAACTAAAAGTAATACTTCCATGGGACCTGACAACATATCTGGCTGTGTTCTCATCAATGCCAAGTATGTGTTATCTGAGCCTCTACTTACACTTGTAACCTTAGCCTTTCCACAGTGTTTGTGCCTGATGCCTGGAGAAGAGCCACCGTGACTCCCCTACACAAGGGTAACCCCTGTACGAATCCCTGCAGTTATAGGCCCATCAGCTTCACTAGCATCATAAACAAAGCCATAGACTCTGTCATAGCAGGACTCATTTTCTGCAGACAAAGCCAACTTAATGGATATGGATTCCCAATCAGTTCATTTTTTGTGAAGAGCAGGTCCTGTCTCCTGAACCAAGTAAACTTGTTTAAGTAGGTTACAGAGGCTGTGGACAGTGGTTACTCAGTGCACACTGCTTATCATAGTCTGGCCAAGGCTTTTGATACTGTTCCTAATTCTGGTATTATTAAAACATTAGGGGAAACTTAATGTAAACCCATGTTGTCCACTGCCTTGCTATCTGGCTGTCTGACAGGTCCCAGGTTAGGAAAGTTAATAGAAGCATCTCTAAATGTGAAATTGTAACTAGTGAGGTACCACAGAAATCAATGCTGGGACTTCTTCTGTTTGGCATTGATTTTGCAGACATCCAGTACAATATCACAGAAGTGTGGTTGACCAAGTTTGCTGAAGACTGCAAGCTGGGCACTATCATCTAATCATCCACAGATACTAAACAGTACCTGCTCAGGTGAAGGGTAGCAATCTGGGCAATTATTTGTCATACTAAGTTGTATAAACAGATGGATGAAAGTAAGTATAAGTAAAAGTAATAACTTTACCCCTTGGCAGGCTAAACAAACAAAACTGTTGAGAAGGAAATAAGAATGTATAGGATTTAAAAAAATATATAACACCTCCATGGCCAGAAAGACTTATTATCTTGTGAGTTTAAAAAACACAAAAAGAAAAGTCTAGCAAAGCTAGACTTTCCACTGTGTAATACCTTAAACCTCTTGTATCAGATGCAACATGGGATATATGCAAATTACCCCTATAAGGATATCAGCTGTTTCAGCTAAATGGCAATTCTTAATGTCCATGACTTTTTCTTTTACTTTTAAGCCTATTTATGGACAATTTCAGGCCAATAAATCCAAACCCTCTAGCTGTGGACATGCATGTTTCTGCCTTCTTATGGTATCATCAGCACAGCATAAGAGGAATGTTTGACTTTTGGAAACACAGGGTTGTCGTACCCAACTGATATTCATAAGCATTAGGGTATCTACAAAAAAATCCCAACTAACAAACTAAAACAATGAGTATAAAGGTCACGCAGGAAAACCAGTCGGTTAAAAAACACAAAAAGAAAAAATCTAGCAAAGCTAGATTTTCCATTGTGTGATACCTTAAACCTCTTGCGTCAGAGGCAACATTTTATACTCATTGTTTGTTTGTTAGTTGGGATTTTTTGTAGATATCCTAATGTTTATGGATATCAGTTGGGTACGACAACCCTGTGTTTCCAAAGGTCAAACATTCCTCTTATGCTGTGCTGATGATGCCAAAAGAAGGCAGAAGCATGCATGTCCACAGCTAGAGGGTTTGGCTTTTTTGGCCTGAAATTGTCCATTATAGACTTAAAAGTAAAAGAAAAAGTCACAGACATTCAGAATTGCCATTTAGCTGAAACACCTGATATCCTTATAGGGTAATTTGCATATATCCCATGTTGCATCTGATACAAGAGGTTTAAGGTATCACACAGTGGAAAGTCTGGCTTTGCTAGATTTTTCTTTTTGTGTTTTTTAACCAATTGTTTTTTCTGTAAGAACTTTTTACTCATTGTTTTATCTTGTGAGTTTAAGGTTAAAAAACATAGTCTTTGAACTTGTTAAAGTAAGTTAGTCAACTCAGGGGACAGTAAAAACTTTTTTTCATATACATAAATAGATACAAAAGAATGTTCAACAACATTGGGCCAGTAACTTATGAGAGCAGACACTGCATTTAGGCTCAGAATCAGCATAAGTTTTTAACTTCTGTTTTTTGCTAATTTGTAAATAAGTGAAGTGGTATACCCTGGTTCCATTACTTAACGTTAAAGAAGCTATGGCGATAATAGAGAACACTGGATTGCAGTAGTATGTCTGTGTAGTGCTTAGAATGTTACAACAGTAGCTTAGTTTGACAGCTACATACTACCACTGTAACACTCTAGACCTTTTAGCGTTAACATAAATACATAAATCACTTATCCAGCTCCTAAAATGCTACCATAAAGCACTTGTAGGACTGTTCACTTTTGTGTCACTCTTTGTAAAATAGTTAATTTTCTGGTAAACCACTGAATAACAGTTTGACAGTAATGGCACACATTAGAGTTTTATACTTGTTTCAGAAAAATATCTATATTGGTGCAAAACTTGTTCGAGTGTGTGTGTGTGTGTGTGTGTGTGTGTGTGTGTGTGTGTGTGTGTGTGTGTGTGTGTGTGTGTGTGTGTGTATAGATAGATATACATACATGTGTGTGTATGTATGTATGTATATATATATATATATATATATATATATATATATATATATATATATATATATACATACACACACACACTTATTTAATTTAATTTTTTTTTTATTTGGTTTGTAAAATGTAGGAAGTCTATCTTCCTACATGGTCTGTTGCATCATAGTTTTGCAAAATCTCACTTAAATTGTTTGGCATTATAGCTTAATTATTCTTATTCAGAAGATACTTGGTGATGTAAAACCTTTTGTATTATTAATTTCTTAAATGAATTAAAATAAATAAAAGCTTCAAGGGTATCTAAGACCAGCATTTGTACTGACGCAAGAGAATCAGAGACTGCATTCATGACCATGACTTATGCACTGTCCTGTGTTCTCTATTATCCCTGAAACTACTTCCTGCCCAGTACTTGCATCAATTTCAGTAAGTAAATCTATGGCTAAGATTATTGTTGGTAGTACTCCAAGAGCAGGCAAAATTCCATATTTCTTTTTGACAGAATTATCTAAAGACACGCTTAGTAATATTAGTGTTTTGGTTAATCATTAATTTATTTTGGGTATGGTTCTCATAAGCTACAAACTGGCCAGTGTGGTCCCAATACACATGGGCTATACTTTTGATAAGGTAATAATTACAGGCCTATTAGTTAGAAATGCTTTGAAATATGCTTTTCAGGTGTTTGGGCAGTTGTAATGCTGGATCAGTATTTCACATTTTGCAGCATGGATTTCTCAAATAATAGGTCATTTTTACTAATTTGGTGGATTTTTGTGAGTCTATCAGTAATGCAATGAATTCTGGTCTTGGGACCACAGTAGCATATCTAGAGTTGAAAAAAAAATTTTGATAGCATCCCATACTGTGTCATCATTCAAGCTGTTGCACTTATTTCTATTGATCCATATATCATTAGGTGGATATAAAGGGGTAATTGGATAGATATCAAAGTGTTAAGGTTAACAACAACTATTCAAATTGGAAACCATTTCAGGCAGGAGTTCCACAAGGATCTGTTCTGGGTCCACTTTCTTTTAACATAGTTTTTTCATGATTTCCAATATTGGAGTCCCACTGGCAGACCAAATATACTGATGATATCAAGGTCAGATTCCTTGTAACATGCTTTGTTGATATAGGCAACTTGAATACTTTGGTAATTTTGTTATTTGGTTAAAAGAACACGGGTTACATATTGATGGAGATAAATATGGTATTTTGTTTTATTTTTCGTAAACCATGTTTGATAATCGTTATAGTTATAGAAAATGCTGTTATTAGGGAACCATACAACTGAAGATTTAGGAATTGTAGTGTGTAATTTGAAATTTAAACATAAGGTGCAGCTACAATCTAAAGCTATGAGGATTATAGGGTTAACTCTTAAGAGTTTTAGTTCAGAGATTTCTCTTTTTGGTTAAATTGTATGTGTCATATGTATATCCAGCGACTGAGTATAATTCACTTTTTTTTGCACTTTTGGTGAATTTTGTATGCTAACTCTGGAAGGTCACAAATGAAAGTTTGCCAAGAGAATTTGGAATGTTAGTCATCTTCTGTACTTTGTAAGGTAAGATCATATATTCATGTAGTTGCAGGCATGCACATGATAAACTATGTTTGGCTTATAGGACTTTCCATGATGAAGAATTTTGTTTACTTATGGTCATCAAATTATTATAGTATGAATGTGTCTCAAGGGGCAGAAATTATACTTTTAAGATTACTAGGTGTATAGAGTTATTAAGAAAAAAGTATGTTTCCAAGTTATTGGTTAGCTTGTGGAACAAGGCTGCCTCTACGTATGCATAAAAGTGAGTTTATAAATATTTTTTTTAATCTCTTGATAATTGGTTGGGATATTTGTCTGCCCAATAACTCCAGAGTTTGCATTCTATTTGGCATTTCTTGGCCCTTAAACTGTAATCCTGAACTATTAACTATGAACTGTATGAGCCTTTTTGCCAAGAGGAGTCCTTTCTCAGTACTTTCTGGGCAGTGGGTCAGCCTCCTGCTCAGTAGAGGGTCCCTTCCATTGCCACATACACTTTAGTTGTTCCAGGAGAAATAGGGTGACCTTGTAAACACCCTTGGCATAGGATGACTCTCCAGTTTGGCTTGCTGGACAGGCTGATGATATATGTTTTTCAGAGGAAGGCTTGCTGTTAGTTGCTCCTGCATTTTTATAGATTCTCCATGTGTTTGTTTGAAGATGAGCTGTACAAATAACTGTACTCTATTTCCTAGCAGTTGATGGGAGGCTGCTTCTCTTTCCAAACTGCATCAGGAGTGTTTGTTATCACGTCTAGTTGGTTGACCCCCTCTCATTTTATTCCCTATCCACCTTCATTGCAGACTAGGTGGGTGGGCTTATTATTTATTGATTGATTGACTGATTGACATTTGTTGGCCAGGAAAGTCCACTGTGTCAGAAACCCATTTTCAGTGGAGGCCCGGGGGAAAAAGCTCCACAAATAATGAAAAAAAAAAATATACAAAAGATTAAGCACAAAAAGCAAGTATAAGCAGAAACATGTCCACTGACAGACACAGTTTTAGTACAATATATGATCTATATTACACTATGTGCAATTATTATTTAATTATTTGCATTTATTTACCAGGAAAGTCCAATAGGGTAAAAGCTACCTTTTCAGCAGACACATGGGGAGAAAAGCTTCAAGAAATTGTTATTACATAAACATATGCCACAATGGTTACATAGCACCAAATTGATGACATTTAAGCAAGGCACATATCAAATAAAGTAGTAGCATATAATAATTAAAAAAGTAAAAGGTAGTATTAATATCTATATGCTCATTTGGTACATTTTAGACACAGCTGTAGGAAGTAATAATGTATAGTTTGTAGTGAGAGAATAGTAACAACAGAAGTAAGAATCGGCATCTGTATAAGATGGTTGAGTATTTTGCAGTTGTAATCAAGACAGTATTGATGGCCAATGCACACATTTGATTACATTTTAGACAGTGCAGTAGCGAGTAACACAGTATTATCTCTGTAGTAGGGGTAATAGTAATGCATGAGATGAGAAATAACATGTAAAACATGGACAGATATACTTATATGTGATGCAAGAAGCAGTCAGACTGTTAGATTCAAAAGCACAGTGCTCACAACTGCGCTGGGCCAGCATCTGTTTACCTTTTGTGTGTGACAGAGCTTGAAGAGCATTAATGATTAACACTTATAGGTAAATAGGTAAATATTAGGCTATCAGCCTGTAGACGGTTACAAGCTTAGCTAATATCCAGAGGTCAGAACCAAACCCTGCACTTTGTATCTGTGAGGCAAAGACCTTAACCATTATGACAACTATTCCCCCCTTAACAACTGCCAAAAACTGTGTAAAGCTCAGAGGTCATTAAGAAATGCAATTGCGGCCAGAACATATTTTGTTTTGCCTGAATGTAACCCCAGTTTGTAACAGGAGCATGCCCTAAAAGGTGTCAGTGTGTTCATGCATACATAAAAGTGGCAAACTGAAAGTATGCAGTCCAACAAAAAAGGTCACAGCATCGCTTGAGTCTATCTTTTGATATGGGACAGTATGGAAGTAGGGGAGGTAAGCAAAGGGATGCACATAAGGGAAACAACTGAGGAAAGATCAGGATGGGGATGGAAAGATGAGGTTATTATTTTTTTTGGCGGAGGGGCAGGTGCTTATTTATATGTATGTGGCACAACTCTCAAACTGTGTAATCCATGAAGTTTAACAAATTAGTTCATTATATCAATAACTAACTGTGAAATAGTGCCAATTTAGGGAAGAAAGTGAACTAAGTATAGACAAGCAGCAGGCAGGGTCAGCGCTGATTGCAAATGGGAAGGGATGAAAGGGTGACTGGGGACAGTGTGTACAAATGAAATAAGAGGTATGTAAAGCTAGATGGGAAAGAAGAAATGAGAGTTGTTAGAAAAGACTGGGAAGACAGACTATAAAAGCAATTTACAAGGAACGATGAAGGGCATATGTGTGGCTCCCAAGTATGTAACAAAGTCCAGAAGGTAATTTTGCTTGGAAGTGTTTGCATAGTTAGTTTTATACATCAAGCAGACTTCAAGGAATGTTTTCCTCAGGTAGATAACACATGTTGGAGATGGGATGGGAAAGAAAGAGTTAACTTAGAACATGTTCTTTGTGAATGTAATGAGCTGACAATTTTTTAAAACACACTACAGATTACTCTGTCAGAAATATTGGGAGAGTAAATAGCTGTAAGTAAGGAAATGATTCTTTTGTGCTGAGACACAGGATCTGAATCACCTAGCTGTAGAAAGGCCTTACTAAGTTTAATTCTATTTCGTGCCAAAAAACGAATTGTTAGAAAGTGGAAATCAAAACCTAAACCAGTTGTATCTGAAGTATTGAATGTTATAGAGACAAAAGAACTAGAAATGGGATCTTTAGAAAAAGGAAGGAACAGATTGCATAGAAATAAATGGAATTTGTGGGAACAACACATGCAAAATAATTTTCAGGAGGAGGCGTGAGGTATAAAGGAATGCAGGAATTGAGTAAGTTATGTAATGTTTGACTAAATGAGAGTTCATATAAAGAACTAAAACATATGTAACATATAATGTATGTAAATAAAAAAATGTTAATATTGATTTTCTTTTCTAGTAATGTATGTGTGCCTATGTGTTAAGCGATAATTTAATAAAGGTGTTTAAAAAAATAGAAAGGAGAGTTCAAATGGATTAGGCTTGCATGCAGGAGCAAATGTACACACATGGCAGACAAATAAGACTTAGAGGAGGTGTTCACACGTGCAGGGAGGGAGAGCAAAGTGGAGAAGCATACATGAAACAAACAGAGGGTAGACAATGGGTATTGGGGGGATTGGGCAACAAGGATAGGTAGAGACACACATGAGAGGGTAACACTGTGACGGGAATAGGAAAGGATTGCAGCTGACATCCCTGCCCTCCTGTGATGCAGTGGTCGCCTAAATGCCACCATGAGCCCCCTTACCACTGGGCCCTAGATCAGATGGAGGAGCCAGTGCAGGACAGGGACACAAGTCAATAAACCACTAGAGGAGAGTGTCAGGATGGCCAATTTGGGCAATAGGTACCAAATGACCAACTCCCCACCATATCTGCCAAGTGTTTCTGTATGACAAAATTGTCAACCCCACTGCTATTGTCACCAGAAGGGACAACAACCTCAACTTCTGGTACAGGACTGGAAGGCATATCTCCTGCAGATGATGCCCTAGCTATCAGAATGACCATGACAGGCTATCCCACAGACAGAATAGATGGTGTAAAAATAGCTTTGTTGTTTGCCCATATCCAGCATTCCAGTAGTAGTATTAACTGCCCTGACCAAACCATCCATGCATCAGTTTTGCACTGTAGGCTGTCATACCCCTACTGCATTAAATGTTTATGGTCATCCCACCGGAGTAACTGGAGGAATATTTTGCTGTCCTCCATGGACATCTGGTAGGCCTGCAAATGATGTACCCTCAGTCATCAAATATGTGGATGGTTGATTCATTGCAGAGAAATATGGCTGGCATCTCACAAGCATGCCTGTGATCCAGTTTGCAATTTGTCACGCAATAGAGGAAGGCTGAGTTACATGGTATGGCATGGGTACAGCATACATATCACCATAATGGAATAGGGGTACAGTGGAACCATAATGGAATAGTAGTACAGAGAATTGTAATGTTGAAAAATTGCAGCTTTAGCCGTACAACACAGCCTGATTTTTGACAGTCAATAACACATGCACTGTAGCGACTCCATTTCTAATAGGTAATTTATGGAGTACATGTATCCCCCACCATCATACTGTTGATCTCTTATGTGTGGTGCTGCTCGTAGATGCTTATGTATGTGCACAACCCTATTTAGAATTAGACATGATATTATCCAAGTTGGTGTGCCACGCACATTGAGTGATTCAGAGACATTGATTAATTGGTCTCTCATTTGCATAATCATCACACCTAGAGGACCGAATCTGTATGATAGAAGTGCAAGGAGATGCCAGAAAGGCTCATCATGTACTTAAGAGATCACAGAGATGTAATTAGTAAACACTTTGCAAGTAATACTAATACAGACATGAAAGAGGCACTGGCGTATACATTGCTGAAGGTATGTGCATTTCCTTCCAAAAAAGGGCTTGCAAGTGTAGGGGGACCAGAATGCTCATATTGTGAAGTCAGTAGTTGAAACCTGTGAGAGTTTTGTGTATAACTGATATTAAGAGTAATGGGAGACACACCCTGCAGAAGTTATGCACTGAGGATCTTAACACAGCAGGCCAGCCCTGATGTAGAACAAGATGGAACACACTGTAAAGGTTGTATGATTTATGTGTACACTACCTGTACTGTTTATTTAACCATGGGAGCACTGTTGGCAGTATTTTCACTTAATATTGTAAGATTTTTGTGTGTGGGGGGGTTAATGCTATATGAGGTGCTTGTTTGGTTGACATTATGTGACTTATATGTGGTTCGTTATGTGTAGGAGATATCCCATCACAGAAATTTACAGATGAGCAGGGATACACTGAAGCAAGGAGTGGCCAGGGGCAGTCATTATCACCATGATGATACTAGTGTTTTCCATACCAATGGTAATGTGCATGGCAAAGGTCAGCAAGGGAACACCACCGTTACTAATGGGAAAAAACACAAAACAAGTTCTCAAGTGTCAAGAATGAGGTGCTACTGCAGGCCGTCTGTCTCCGTGGCTGATGGCTCTTTGGGTAGGATGCTGCCGACTGGGCCTACCAAGAACATGCATGGCAAAATCTTGTTGTGGACATTAATGTTGTTGGTAGCCAAGACTACTTGTATAAGCAGGTCTGCCACAGGGCTACAGGTATTACCAGAGTGGCTGAGAAAAATTCTGTCTGTATTGCATGGGAAGGTTGGTCAACGGGAAGTGGCCCATCAGTCAAGCAACCTCTGACAGAGACAGAGGAGTTGCTGTCCTTTGTTAGATGCATTGCAACATCCACACAGTCCCACACTGCAGTGCTTGACCTTGGCGGATACCTGCCACATGCCCCTTGAATATCCTTAGTAGGTGCCCATGGTGTGTTCTGTGTTATCTGTTATTTGTTTTTACAGTCAGTAATTTTTTTTTCTTTGTATTGTTTAGTTTGTACAAGTCCACCATAAGGAGGTTGTTCCTGAACCTAGCAATGTATTTGTGTCTGATGATGATTGCTGTCCCAGCCCATGCTTTTAGTTGAGCATAGTAGCTGTCCATGAGTATAGCAGTGTGTGAGGTGGGGTCATTGAGGATGATACTTAAATTGCATCTGGTCATTAGTTGACTATAACAGATTTGCCTTAGAATAATCTCTGAAAGTAGAAGAGGTTGATGGTCAATAAGGTTTTATCCTCATTTCAAAAATTATTGAACAGTAGTTAGATTTGACCAGTGATGGTTTAACTACAGGTGTATGGCATATTGGGGATATACCACTGAGGACTAGAGCCAGTATTTTTGATCCAGTATTAGGAACATAAAACAAGTGGTCTAAAAAGATAGCATTCATGAAGTATAGGAAGTATTATGCGTACTTGTTTCTGGTAGTATATGTTACCAGTTAAAGAAGGATAGTTAAAATCCCACAAAAAAAGTAGTGTTAAGTTCAGTGGGGAGGTATTCTAGTATGTTTAGATATGCTTTGTGGGTTGCAGAAGACATAGCAGGAGTAAAGCAGTTGGTTGTGATATGGTATGGGATTTACTTACATTAAGTATGATATGGAGGAGGTTGAGGTCATTGTCCTGCCTTAGCAGTATAGATGTGATTTAGCTTTTTTAGGCATATAGTCAAAACAGTCATTTTCAGCAGTGAGTCTGAAAGAATGGTAGGCATTGAAACCTAGCACTGAGGGATTGCTATCATGACACTGAAACCATGTTTCAGTAACAGTGCAGATATCTATATTTCCGATGATCAGAAAGGCCTGTAAGGAGGGTAGCTTTTATATAGGCTTGTAGCATTGACCGGGGCTACTTATATATTGCCTTGATTTTATTTAACTATATTGGTAATATGTATATTAGACCCCCTTTGAATGACATCAATAACTAAGCTAGTAGTTTGTTTATTTATTTTATTTTACATTTGTTAACCGGGATAGTCCACTGGACACAGGCCCATTTTCACTGGAGGCCCGGGGAGAAAAGCTCCACACATATGAATAATATGTAACACAAACTACAAAGTTTACAAAGTACTTTTTGATACAAAATCCAGTGAGTCTTAAATAATAGTATATTCATACACAGCAACCACAATTAGTGAAAACAGAGAAATCTTACAGTAGTAGATTCATTAGTCTATATATATATATATATATATATATATATATATATATATATATATATATATATACATAATGACCTCAGTCATTGCTGGAGAGAGTCATGTGTAAACCAACAGCTTCTTAAAGGTTGTTGGAGTCTAAAGCATAACAACAATTTATTTTTATTATATTGTGTGTATTTATACAGTAGTAGAATCTAGACCTATCCATTCATCTAGAGGTGTGAGATAGTTAAGGTGGTGGAGGGTCTCACATACTGGAGGGTCGAGCCTGGTGAAGTGCAAGAGCATACCCAGTTATTAGTGAGATGCAGTTTTAATGCTTTTTTGAACTGTATGAAGGAAGCAATAGTAGTTATGCTATAGGGTAGAGCTTTCCATATTTTGGACACATAAGGGTGTCATCTGCTGTATTATTTCACTTAATTACTGTTAGAATAAGTTTGTTACTGGAGCGAAGAGTTCTGTTATTGGTATGGAGGTGAAGTAGGCTTTGCAATACAGGGTTTTTTTCTGGTTGATAATTTTATGGGCCAGAGAGAGGTCGTTGTAATGCAAGAGTTGAGGAAGTACCAGCCAGTTGAGCAGCTTCAAGGATAAGCAGTGGTGAGATCTAAATGGGAAGTCAGAGGCAAATTTAGCTATTTTGTTATAGCAGGAGTCCAGCTTAGCTAGGTCTGGTTTTCTGAGGTTGGTGAGAATAGGTGAGGCATAGAGGAGGGTAGAAATTAGGTGAGTGTAAGCTATAGTAGGTTCATAGGTTCGTACTAGGCTATCTGCCCTAGGGCATTTATAAGCCTAGCCAGAGTGTATGTGGCTTACACCACCCCTTAGGATGAGAATACTATGCCCTTTTAGGGTTTAGTTTACTATGCCTCTGTCTAGTAGTGACACAGAGATGACCCCCGGGGTAAACCTATGATCTCCCATCCACTCGTCGAGATTTCTCTTGAATAGAGTCAGTGAGGGGCTCTGCCTAACATGGACTGGGATTCTGTTCCAGAGTGTAGGGAGCCTCTGGGTTATGAATCTGTCCCTCCAGCACGTTCTATTTATTTCTGTGTTGAGGTTTAAGTCACTTGTTCTCGTAGCTCTGATGGATTTGGATTTTCTGAGGTGGAGCATGTCCATTAATTCAGGATTGGACATGGCCTTGTACGTCAGGCACAGATCACCTCTGAGTAGGTGGTATGAGACTGAATAGAGCTGGAGTTTTTTCAGTCGGGCAGCATATGACATATGTTTAAGACACTTTATCCTCTTGGTGAGGAACTTTTGGGGTCTTTCCAACTGCTGCAGGTGTCGGGTGAGATACATCCCAAATGGGGCATTGTACTCAATCATTGGCCTGATAAGAGAAGAGTACAGGGGCACAATGACCTCTCTTGATCTAGATTTGAAACCCTTCATGATAAGGTGGGCAATATAGAAGGTCTTCCTAACCACTTTGGCAATGTGAGTGTCAAATGAGAGGTTACTGTCAACCTGGGTCCCTAGGTCCCTGATTACCTCTTCCGTACTTAATGGATTACTGCCTATGTGGTAATTTGTCGGTACCTTGTTTTTCCCAAAGGGTATGACTATACATTTTTTGGCGTTCAGCTTAAGGCCATGGCTCTGGCACCAATTATCCGTTTCTATGAGGCCTCTCTGAAGGATGTTTGTGTCCGCTGGAGTATCAATTATGGCACCCAGTTTGCAGTCATCTGCGAACTTTGTCAGCCACAATCCTCCTGTGTTTGCCTGTACCTCGGAAAAATATATGCCGAACAAGAGAGGTCCCAGGACTGAGCCCTGTGGGACACTGCTTGTGACTGGCTTAGAGTCTGACATAGCTCCAGCAACTCTGACCCTGTGGGTTCTGTCCTTGAGCCAGTTTGCAACCCATCTTGTGACATATGGGTTTACATTTAAGCTGGTGAGTTTGTCTATGATGCCCAAGTGGGGTATTGTGTCAAAGGCTTTTGCAAGGTCAAGGTAGGCTGTGTGAACTGCCTTGCCATCATCAGTGGCCTTAGTGACTGTTTCAAAAAAGTCAACCAAGTTCAAAAGGCAGGATCTGCCCTTGACAAAGCCAAATTGGGTAGGATCCAATGTCTGTAGGTCCCCAATGTATTTGTTTATGAGTTCCATAATGATCCTCTCCATAGCTTTGCAGACCAGGCTCGTCAAGCTTATGGGGTGGTCATTTCCAGGGTCCGTAGAAGCACCGCCTTTGTGAAGTGGGACCACTGTTGCCGTACACCACTCTTTGTGTACGTATCCTGTAGTAAGGCTAAGATTAAACAGCAGCCTTATGTTTGGGTTTAGTTCCTCTTGGAGTTCATGTAGCACACAGCCCTGGACACCATCTGGTCCCATTGATGATGTGTTTTTAGCTTTAGAGAGGGCGGCTCTCACCTGGGCATCTGAGATGTTAGGGGGGCTACACTCTGCTGGGATAGTTATTTCTCCTTTTGGAGGAGGGGGAGGAGAAATTTGTACTGAACCTGTCTGCCAGAATGTTGGCAATGTCAGTGGGTTCAGTGTATTTTGTGTAATTGTGGACTAACTCTGAGCATATCTGGGAGTTTTTGTTTATTGGGTAAGGGATTGTCTATTTCTATAGAGGGTACCTAGTTTTTGTGAATTTTCTTGATGGTCTGGGAAATACAAATAGCAAATCTTAGATTGTTATCAGTCTCAATGCCCAGGGGTTTGGTGTGCTCTGTGGAAGAGATAGTAATTTTGTTACTGGACATTATATAAATGGTAGAAGTTGATGAAGTGGATCTAGTGGGTTTAAAGAATAGTAGCTTGGTTTTAGCAGGGTTTAGCATGAGTTGGATATTGGATAGCCATGTCTCTATAGAGAGGAAAGATTCCTGAGTTAATGTGTGAAGATCCTGTAGTGAGGAAGCTGCATAAATTAACATAGAATCATCAGTGTATTGGATGACAGATGCTTTGGGAGTGGAGGAATGTAGCTTATTGGTATAGAGGGTGAAAAGCAGAGGGCCTAAACTAGAACCCTGGGGAACACCAAGATTAACTGGGAGAAGGGGGGAGAGTTCTTGTTTCCACAAAACTGCTTGCTGACAGCCAGCTAAATAGCCTTGGAACCAGGCTCTGGTTGGGAAGAGAGTCCTAATTCGGATAGTTCTTTGATAAGAATGTCATGTCTAACCATATTGTAGGCCTTTGAGAGGCCAAGAAAGGTGGCAGAAAAAAATGTGCCAGCATTTCTATGAGGGTTTACTGTATTGGAGAAGAACAGAAAGGCAGTGGTGGTACTGTGGAAGGGTCAGAAGCCATGTTGGGTGTTTGACAAGAGCATGTGTGTGTGCAAGTACTGACTCATTTGGAAGTGTATGTACTTTTCAAGGATTTTTGTTAGAAGGGATAGAATTGCTATAGGTCAGTAGTTTGTAAGCTCTGTGGAGTTACCTCCTCTAGGTAGGGAGATTTTGTGAGATATTGTCCATATTTCTGGGATGGTGGCTTCTGAGAGGGATCTGTTAATTAGAATGGCTATAGGGTAGGCCAATACGTCAGCAGCAGTTTTTAGGAATTCCCCTGGCAATTTGTCAGTAGCCAGAGTAATGGGCTTAAGTTTTTTGAGGTGCTTTTATATCCTATCTATAGAAACTGACTGGAATTGGAAGGAGCTATTCCTTATGTGAGTAGTGATGGGTTCAGTGGAAGGGTGTTTTGTGTTGATTTTTTTGTTCGTTGGCTAGGGTCAGTATTTTTTCATTAAATAATTTATTAAATTGAGCGGAAATGCTGTCTGAGTTATTTACTAAGGTGGGAGAGGGGGTACCAGTTTTGCCTGGTAGTAGTAATTTGTTAATGGCTGCCCAAAAATTTTGAGGGCTATTTTGGTGCTTGATTTGAAGGATGGAGCAGTAATTAATGTTTGTCAAGTTTTACTAGTTTCTTAGCTTTATTCCTAAGCTCCTGATATTTTTGTTTTGCAGCTGGGGACTGAACAGATTTCCAGTGATCTCATGCTTTATCTCTAGCTTTGAGGAGGGCTTTGATTTCTTTGGTAAGCCATGGAGTGGGATTAGATCTGGTTCTTATGGTTCTAGGAGGGGCATGAAGATCTAATACATTTAAGAAGGTGGTATTAAAGTAAGTAACTGCCTCATTTAATTCCAGGTATTTCAGGGGCGCCCAATTGCAATGTTTTAGCTCTACTGTGAAATTGGTGGGGTTAAAGTTCTTTTTTCTCCTAATAAAATGGTAGACTGTACCTTTGGGATTATGGTTGCATTGTCGTAGAAGGAAGGTTGGCAGATGGTCACTTAGACCATCAGGGAGGCAGACTGCAAGAGAGGGGTGGCTAGGTTTATTAGTTAGAATCCAGCTAAGGATTGATTCTGTTAGTTGTCTTGTCAATTCTTGTTGGAGTTTGGATGGCTTGGATAAAGCCATGGGGATTAATATGATTTGTTGGGGTGGAAGAGTTACAGGAAAGCCAGTCTATATTAAAGTCACCCACAATGATGGCTTCATTTTGGAGAGATAAACAGTACCAATGGAGTAAATTTTCTGGAGTGGGTATATTGTTGTCGGGAGGTATATAGCATCCAATTATGTTTATTAGTTTTTTGGAGTTGAGTTGCAGTTGGATGAACAATATTTCTGCATTGTCAACAGAGGGATATTGTATACTTAGTAGTTGCACTGTGAGATGGTTCTTAAATAATATAGCAATGCTACCACCTTTTTTCTCCTTTCTATCCTTTCTTAGTATATTGTATCCTGGGGGAATAATTTCATTGTCGTTGATATGTGGCTTTAGCCAAGTCTCAGTTATAACCACTGTATCTAGCAGATATAGAGAAAGACAGGCATGTGCAGGTCATGGATTTTATTGGAGATACTTCTACAGTTTATATTTAGAAACATTAGGTCAGTAGTTTTCCTAGGAAGTTGATTTAGACTATTGAGGAGAAGGGGAATTTGTGGGGGGGGGGGGTAGGATTGTAAGAGTTGTTGATCCAGGGCTAGGATGAATATCCCCACAGTGAGATAATTTAGAGTCAATGTAGAGAATGGACTGCAGGAGTTTTGTGACTTGTCTGTTGTATTTTAGGGAGGATTGATGATATTTGGGGTGAGGTAGTATTTTAAAGTATGAGTAGTCAGTGGGTGATAGGGTAAGGATAGATGAAGAGATAGAGAATTAAGATTAAATGTGCTTATGATGAGAGGCAGTAGTACTTGCATAATGTGGGGTTGCTTGTAATTGGGTATGGTAAGAGGTGAGGCGAGAAAGTGTAAGTGGTATAATTAGGGAAGTAATATGTACTAGTAACATGTTAGTAAGATAAGTGGATTGTAGTCTTTGTGCAGGGTAGGGTTTGGGAGTGATAGTTGGTGTATCACTGATAGGAGGAGTAGTAGAGTGGAGTTAATTAAGGGAGGGGTTGAGGAGGAGACCTGGATGATATGGGTAGGTGTACATGATTGGGTAATAAGGTGTGAGGTGTGGTTATGTGTAAAGATAAATGTAGATGTATTGGGGGTGGGTGGGAATTGGAGGTAGGGGAGTGAAGTGAATCCAGGTGTAGTGAGGGCGAATGGAGCAGGGCTACACCAGCTGGCTAGATGAGCAAAGAGAGGAATGCACATAAAAAAACAATCAGTAGAGAAGGTAGGTACTGGGGTACTAGGAGAGGTGTGTATAGAAGTGTTAGGATAGTTAGAAGACATGGGCAGAGAAGGTAGGGAGAGCTTAGGGGTGGTTGTAACTATAAGTAGTGTAAGAGTTTTGATAGAAAAGCCAGGAAGATTATTATGAGAAAGAGAGGTGCAAGGCAGGTTCTGGTTGGTTACAAACTACAGCATGAATGGCAGATAAGAAATACAATATTTATTTTCAGTCTCAAGGTATAGTTAAAGTCTGTGAGACCTGTGGTTATCCTTTGTGGTAGATGCCTGCTGTTAATGAGTGAGCTGGTGGGAAACGGTGGAGTGGGATGCTGAGCTGGGTATTTGCAGGCTGTTTTCCAGTGACCCCTAGTGTCACGGGTGGGTAAATGACCTGTGAAGAAAAGATATAGTTTAACTGGATATTTCCAGAGATACAGTACATGTGGTCTGGGGGGGGGTGGTATAGAGCATGGTAAATACAGGAGATATGGGCAGCAGGTTAATATTCTCATAAGAATCAGCAGAGATTACAATAAAAATGTGCAATAGTTAAGACAGAGTACATCAGGTAGCAGTTTACCTTTGAAATGTCCTACACTGACTAATTCAATTAACAATATTCATTATGATAATTAGGTCCACAATTACACTTAGAGTTGAGTGCAGCTGTAAAGACTAAGTAGCACTTTTAGGCAAAGTAGTATGTAATAAACCTACAATATAGTCACCTCTTTTACTAGACCTTAACTACACATTTTAGTGAGCTAGCTGACCACTGTACACTACACAATAGATTGTCTTGGTAGCGGTAATAAGCTTTGAAATGAATACAGTAGCATGCACCATGGACCAACATACAACAGTAATTAAGCCCTGGCTATGCCCTTCACATAGATAGCTGCAGCATATATTGTAAGTACAAGTGTTGACAAAAGTATTTGTATATAGTACTAGTAGCCAGTGATTATTTCCTAGACAATATTTGCAGAGGTAGTATTTCTACATTGTACATTTACTACTGCATTCAGTCGCTATTCACAGTATTATAATTATTATTGTGACAATGTTGATACTTTCTAATTAAGCCGTGGGAAGACTCAAGTGGTATAAACTTCAGTTTCTAGTCCTGTAGATGAAAATGCTAAGAAATATGGTCACAGAAGACAATCACTCTAAATCCTTCAAACTAAAGTATTTGCCTGTAATGTCCACCAGTTCATTTAAGTTATATTAGCATCAATCGCTAAGAATTTGCTTCGTAATGCTCAATAGTTCCAATAAAAATTGTATTAGCAACAGTCTCTAATAAACTTGCTTACAAACAGAAAGAGACACAATCAATACACTTTCAATTAAAGTAGTAGCAGTCGGTATGACCTTTATAGCATGCAGAAGAGTTGCATTCATTACCGACTGAATATTCTGCGGCAGCACAGAGTGCTAGGTAGATGCTCTTATGGTCGTATTATTGCTTTAATTATAACAGGGTAGTTAAAAATGCGCTAAACACATACCTCTGACCTCTGTTCACAAATATACAAAAATGATATTGTTCACATTTTGCTTTTCTGCTGTAGTAATCACCAGAAGCCTTGTAGCAGGGGGTAAACAGATGGTAGTGGAGAGATAGAATGGAAAGAATGGCGCCATTTCCTGCAGTGAGGATTTGGATGGTGCAAAGGATTATGTGAGAGAATACAGAGGAGCCCTCGAGAAGTATGGGAAATGGGGTTCTAAGCTGTTGTGAGGTAGTTTTAGAGAGTTTATGGCAGAGATGGAGATAGGTTAGAGAGATAATATTATAAGTACAAAAGCTAAACACCAGCTGGCTGGATGAGGAAAGAGAGGAATGTATACAAAATACAATCAGTGGAGAAGATAGGTAGTGGGTACTAGGAGAGGTGTGTAGAGAAGTGTTAAGATAGTTAAAAGAAAGATACTGGCAGAGAAGGTAGGGAGAGCTTAGGGGTGGTTGTAACTATAAGTAGTGTAAGAGTTTTGATATAAAAGCCGGAAAGATTATTATGAGAAAGAGAGGTGCAAGGCTGGTTCTGGTTGGTTACAAACTACAGCATGAATGGCAGGTAAGAAATACAAGCTTTATTTTCAGTCTCAAGGTATAGTTAAAGTCTGTGAGACATGTGGTTATCCTTTGTGGCAGATGCCAGCTGTTAACAAGTGAGCTGGTGGGAAACCGTGAAGTGGGCTGACAAGCTGGGTATTTGCAAGCTGTTTTCCAGGGACCCCGAGTGTCACGGCAGGGTAATGACCTGTGGTTATCCTTTATGGTAGATGCCTGCTGTTAACGAGTGAGCTGGTGGGAAACCGTGAAGTGGGCTGCCGAGCTAAGTATTTGCAGGATGTTTTCCAGGAACCCCCAGTGTCATGGCCGGGTAATGACCTCTTGTCCAACCTTCCCTTATGACTGAGTCATAGTTGAATCAGTTATCTTTTCTTTGGGTTGTGGCATCATTCTCTGTGATGATAGGTTGCTGCTGAAGACTAGTCATGCCATTCTGAAATGAATATCTGAGAGCTCCATCGTGTCTCTTTTCATATGATCCAAAAGGGTATGTCTAAAGCCGTTCAGATTCACACGCACAATGACCAGGTCATACATGTATATGTACCTTGGGTGAAAGGATTTAAGGGCTTTAGTGACATGGCAAATTCTGGTACCTGGGCGACTGCTTACCATCACCCTCTCCTTGCTCAGCCTAGTGAGTAGTGATCTGTGTATCTCACTATGGAATCTGCTACAACTAAGGCATTACTAGATGTGTTGGTTTGGCCTTACTGGCTTAAGGGCCTTGGCTTGCCCATTGAGTTACTCCCTTTTGTACTTGTGTTCATCCTGTATTAATTCTTGCAATTGTCTATTTCCCTGAATCTCTCCCTTGGGTCCTAGCTCCAGCTTATTACTACGTATTTTTATTCTAATTGTTTAAGTTGTTTAGGCTCCCGGCTCATCTCCCTTAGTAGGAGTACATTGTTTTTTTGTCTCTTATGTGTTACAATCAATAGCCAACAATTATAATGTGCAATATGTACAACTTACCATTTTTAATGCATTATTTGCATTACTGTTTGTTTTTCACCTCAACTCAGTTGTATCACTATTTAGCATGGAACTGTTATGTTTTTTCAGATACTATGGTAACACTGTTTACTATGCAACTTGGAACTTTTCTCCCCGGGTCTCCGCTGAAAATGGGCCTTTTGGCTCAATCGGACACTCCCGGTAAACAAATGTAAAATAAATTAATAAATTCCATTTATGTCTGTGGATGTTGTTTGCTTGTAAGTGTGACACTGAGTATCCTGTATACCCAACCTACATCTTGGAGGCCTTTGATGTTTGGACAGGAATTTCATAGTTACCTCAGCATTAAGATGGCTTATTTGCTGGTTTAGGGCAAGGTAGGCATGACTGTGTGAAGTGGGTGTCAGTACTGACAACCTAGTGTGTACTGCAAAACAATTTAGAGGAGAGACTAGCCTCTTAAGATTAGTAAATGCTTGTACCTCTCCGACATAGATTCACGTATTGAAAACAATTTGGGGAGTACTAAGAGAATAGCTTGGCCTGCAGACAAGCAATGGGCTCTAGCTTTGTACAGTGAGCAATGTGTGTGAGATAGAAGCAGTGGTACACCAACTTGTAAGATGACATGCAACAGCATGATGAGTGGTGGCTACTGCAGTCAAGTGGACTCCAATTCAGATCTTGAGTAGTTCTTCACAGCGCGCACTTCCTTTATTGGCAAACCCCATAAGGACAAGGATGAGCGTACAGAATGGCAGAGGCAGGTTTTGTCTCTCAATGAGGTGGAACAGAAGGTCAAGGAATACAACTCCCAGATTCACAGTAACCTTTTAATGACTCTGAACAAAGATGGTTTTTACACAGGCTTTATTAAAGTTAATCTGACTTGTGTCTGTACCAGCTAGGAAGAAGCCACCATAAATCTATGCTGCTCAGAAGACTTCTACATGGCCTCAGTCAGTTAAAAGATGGACATCCTTCTATCTTCCAAAAGACACTGTGAAGCACTAGCACTCATGCCTCTCAAGTGTACCTCATTACGAGGAACGTACCTCATTTGATGTCTTAAAAAGTTCATGTTCCTCAGTGTTCCACAGTGAAACATTCTGCCACACATTCAGTGTTAGGAATTTTTTAACTGATATCCATGGTAAGTAGAAATGAGTTATAGTTATTCATTAAAAGATCTTTTTTACAAGTAAAACCAGCCAATTTTAGCCTTCCTATGACCTTCCTAATTGAAGTTGTTAGTAAGCCGTTAGTATGTGTTCCACATTTTGCCCATTTGTTCCACTTTATGAGTGCTAGTTTTCTTCATTTTGGAGATGCCTGGTGATAGACAACCGTCGGAGGTTTGGACTTTTTGAACATTCTGAAAGGGAAGATAATGTCTACGTGTATAAACTGTCTGATGATGAAAAGCCTCTTAGCCAACGACTGTTGACTGGTCCCAGTGAGAAGAAGCTAAGTTTTGTACTTCAGGAGAAGTAAATTGGGATGCAGTGTCATTGCCTGAACTCCATAATTTACTGCGGATCCTGCAACATGAAGAGGAGGAACTTGTTAAGCAAATTCTTCATAAGTACGCTTATTGTAGAGAGAAAGTGTAAGACGCACTGGTCAGTTGAACATTAGGTCGAATCTCTCCAGAACAGAAATTGGCCTTCTGGTATAGGGCCACAGATAAAGGTCATAAGACCAAGTGTTCCCATTAAGGGTGAACAGAAAAAAATGCAACAAACTTCAAGAAAGTGAAAAAAGCTACACATGGTTGTGTTGTATAGATAATGTGGATGCAGGAAACACTTGTTTTAACAGTGTTTTCGAATCCGCAAGTGTTTGAAGAAGACGAGCTGCAAAGAGTGAGTGATCTTTTTAACAGAGTGAGCAATGTACTGATCTTGACAGGGAATGGGATCAACATGTAATGGTCTGAAGACTTTTGCTTTCTCTGCTCAGCACTTTCTAAAGCAAAAAAAAAGAAGTTGATGTGTACTGTTAAGATACTGCATTTCAGTTTTCACTTTGTCTTGTCACTTCCTGAAGTGTATAGGGGCAAACATGACTCAAGAATGGAGTGGCAATGTCTTCCTCATTAGGTACTAGAACTTTCTTCCAAATGTGCTCTGGACCTTGTCATTTGATTCACAAATGCAGTCTGGATGAAGAAAACATTTTACTGTACTGTTTCCTTTACTCCTGTATATGTACTATAGATGTCCATTGTTAAGGATGAATATGTGTTTAGCTGCTGCAAGAATGCTGAATTGTGAAACAAATGAACATTGAGCATCATCTGTAGAAAATCTGTAACAGATTTTTACATTGTTATTGACTGAGTTTGTTTTTATTTATGTTAATTTGGTTGCTGTTAAGTATTAAAGGGCCCTATTAGAAAACTATAGGAGGGGAACAGCGCAATACAGTGATTGTACTGACAGACAGAAAACCTCCTCCTTTTTCAGAGGGGTTGGGGATTGGTATAACTCTTAAGGTGTCTGCCTCACAGACACAAAATGCAGGGTCTGATTCTCACCTTTGGGAGAGAAATTGGCTAGGCTTAAAATGGTACACAGTAGCGGCTAGCCTAGTACTTAGCTCCTATAAAAAGCAGGTAGTTGGCAGTAAGCATGAAGCAGTTATTACACTGCCTCAGGGTGCTTGGTACTATCAGTTTGGCTACAAATGATTTGGGGAAGTTTGACCTCATGGTATGCAGTGATTTGATACTTAAGGAGTATACTACTGAAGTTTAATCTGCGTTTGAAGTTTTAGTGTTAATTATTAATTGGGAGTAAAGGTGTAGGCACACTGCAAATTGGCTTGATAAGGCAACTTAATTGACATAACCATAGAGTTACAGTGGAAGGCAGTCTCAGTTTTAAGAATTTCAAAACTGCCTCAGCTTACACAAGAAGAGAGTTGCAACACAATGAGCAGTAGCAGCAATAATGAAACTATAGTTATAGTAAGAGCAGTCTTAACAGATAGTTTAAGAACAGTATAACAATGGCAGTAGCACGATTTTGTGAATGTAGTATGACAACTAGCAAGAGGCTCGGAAGACACAGCAGCAAAGAGTTTCAGTTATAATGCAGGAAGCAATAAGGCCAAAACATACCTATCAACCATACTGAATTCCTCAGTATTTCCTGTTTTGGGGGGTGAAATAATAGGGTACCATGAATTCCCGAGTGGCCCCTTCAAATCCCGATGTTGTTTTTATGTTTTATTTACATGTTTAGCTAATGCTGACGTCATCACAGATCGCTGGCATATTGCGCAATATCATCAACCTACATGGGAGTGCATAATGACGACAGCATTGTGAGACAGTGCAGCAGTGCTTAACTGCCTCTTAGAGTCAGAGAGGTGTATATTTTCTGAAGTAAAACAAGTCTGTAAAGAAATTATGACAATAATTAAATTGTGTCATGCACTTTTTCTTCCAAAAGTCAACAATTTTAGATGGAATTAACAGGAGCAGAGAGGCACCAGTGGGGAACCTTGTATAAGTTGTTTTGGCACTCATAGGATCATAGGAGGTTACTAGGCTAATGGCCCTGGGGCCGTTACAAGCCTAGCCAAGAGTTTATTCTCAAAAAAGAAACATCAGTCAGCATCTGTTGCCTCTGTCAGTGAGGGATAAAGGTGGAACCCCTGGGACATATTTATGGTTTCCCATCCACTCATCAAGGTTGTGTTTGAAGAGGGCCAGTGAGGTACTCTGTTTGACATGTATGGGAAGTCTATTCCAGAGACAGGGCAGCCTCTGGGAGACAAACCTGTCACTCCAGCAGGTTTTGTTGATGTCGCATATTAAATTTAGGCCTATTGAGCGGGTAATGCACGAGGAGTTAGACTTGCGTATGTGGAGCATCTCTAGTGGGGCAGGATCCGATATTGCCTTGTAGGTGAGACACAGACCACCTCTGAGCAGTCTGTATGATACCGAGTAGAGTGATAGTGATTTAAGCCTGTATGCATAGGATAGGTGTTGGAGGCCATGGATTATCTTTGTGAGATATTTCTGTGGCCTTTCCAGTTGGTGCAGGTGTTTGGAGAGGTACATACCAAACGGGGCATTATACTCAATTATAGGTCTAATAAGGGAGGAGTACAGAGAGGTAATAACCTCCTTTTTACTGGATGCAATCCCTTTACTTAAGAGATGAACCAAGTAAAAGGCTTTTCTGACAACTGCTGCCTCATGATCGTCAAATGTGAGAGTGTTGTCAGACTGAGTACTCAGGTTTCTCACCACAGGTTGTGTGCTTAAGGGGTTACCGTTGATGTGGTAATCAGTAGGGGCCATGTTTTTGCCGAATGGTGTGATAATACTTTTTTTGCGTGTAACTTAAGGCCATGACTTTGGCACAGCACCAGTTATTTGCAGCTGTGAGACCCTTTTGCAGTATGTTAACATCAGTTGGGGAGTCAGTGATAGCACCCAACTTACAGTCATCTGCAAACTTAGTCAGCCACAGGCCCTTTGTCTGGGCCTCTGAGAAGTATATACCAAACAGTAGGGGTCCTAGGATAGATTCCTGGGGAATACCACTAGTGACAGGTCTGCTGTCCGAGGTGGCAGTGCCTATTTTGATCATGTGAATGTTAAGTTTGGATTAAAACTTATTATTTTCTTGTCCCTGTTATGCTGATAGTGTTTTTACTAAACTGAAGCACACTGGAAGTGTTTTTTTTCTACTTTGAAATGGGAGAGATTCCTAGGCTGACATTTTATGGGCGAGTATGTGTTCTGCTTCGAGTTTGATTGTTGTTCTCCCTTTGAAACAGACGAGACTGGAGGCTAATAACGATTGCACTGCAGTGACTATTAAGAGGATTGGAGGCTAATAAAGATTGCAATGTCTGTCAACAGAATTAGTGGCCAATAAAGAATGCTGTGACATTTGAGAGTTACATTGTCTTGGAAAGACATATTTTGTTATGACAAGCTTAAAGCAAATGCTTTGCATTTGTTATGGAACTGAATGATAGTTGCAGTTAGTATTTTATACTTAGCTGTTTGTATGACTGACTTTTTGTAAGTGCTTACTTGCAGACATTAATACACTTTCTGTTATGGTGGCTTGATGTGGAAAAAAAACAAGTTCTAGGCGTCCAGTCTGTTTATTTTTTTGTTTGTTTTTTGTTTTTTTACAGGTAGCATTGCAGGAGTAGTGCCTTTTGTGTGGGCTACTGACTTTTTCTTGCTGCTGACTTTTCCTTCTGATTTAGAGAGTTGAGATCTAATGTAAGACTCGTGAAAGTAATTTTGCATTTCCGATGATAACTATGTTTCATGGCTATCAGTAGTTTTAGTGCATTAGCCGGGAGTTGTTGGTTATTGGATATTACCTTTGTTTTAGTGAATTTAAGTCTTATTTTGTTATCCCTATGCCTCTTCTTAAACTGTTGAGAATAAAAAAAGGATTGTGGAGCAAGATCCTTCCTTAACTGTCTTGGATTTTACAGGCATTGTCATGTTGCTCTTTCCATGGTCAGCTTAAGTAAATCATAGACCGTTAACCATGTGCTGAAAGTTGCTGGTCTTGATTGACTTAAAGAGTTGGCACTGGTGAGGGAACTGAAAAATGCTGGTTGTGCCTTCAGCCAATCCCTTTAAATACCTTTTCACATAATGTTAATTCAAAATAGCCTATTTTTCCTTCAAGAAGTGTGTATTCTTTAGTTTTATTTAAGGTATGTGTTCCATTGAACAGTTTTCATTCCCAATTTTTGGTAGTGGGAAAGCTTGATTTTGAGTTACGTCTAGTTACTAGTATGAAATGTACAACAGAAAAGTTAGCACTAGTAGTTTTGTGATTGGAATTTTTTTAAAACTAAATCCAAATTAAATGAAGTACAGAAACTACTTGGTCTAGTTGTGCAAATTCTTCCACATGTTAACTGTGAACTAACTTTGATCCCAGTTGAAAGCAGTAATGGTCTTGTGGGGAAAATTGAGTGATAACTTTACCATTTAAACATTAATGGGGCATAGCAAATGCACTATTTGGAAAAAAAAAATGTGATTTCAATAAGCAGAAAAACGGGAAAGAATGCATAGAAGGAAGCTACATTATTGGTATATGGCCCGGGCCATATACTTGATGGCTGCTTGTACAGAATGGAGGAAAACTGACTAAACCTTTCCGTCATTTTAAACAAGTTATTCTGTGGCTATATCCATTGATTGAGTAACCTTTTAGATAAGTGGGCAATGTCATTCTAGCTGCAGAAGTTACTGCTTTTATTAATAGGAAGTTAATACCAGCCGTTAAGCTCGTATTCATATTTATGGTTGCCTCAGGTTTGTGTGGTGGTTGTAGTAAGTCTGGTGCACAAGAAGCATACAGGTTGCAGGTCAGCAGCAAGACACGAACTGTAGCTAATATTGTGTAGTTACTGGACTGTGTATAACATCATCAGCATGTCTTCATTTAGCCTTGTAATGATGGACTTAGTAAGAGTTCATTCTTTGTGTTGCAGTCCATGTTGACCATTACAGTTTCTCAGCCTCTTGGATGCATAATGAGCAGACTGGCAACAGGTGCAGAAGAGGACAGTGTACCCACATTCCAGGCAGCATGCATTTTTTAAGGATGCTTGGATATAGACTCAGGGTTAAATCCAAGTTCCGGTACAGACCTTTCAAGTGATAGCCATTTTGTTTTGCCTCAACTTTAAGTCATTGTTTACTGGGTTATCATGGCAGTACCACAGTGTTTTCAGATGTCATTCACAAAGATGGAAAGTAGAATTGGTCCCAGCACAAAGCCATGTGAAACATCAGAAGAACCGGTAGGTAAGGGAAATGGTATCCCATTTGACAGCCTTAAATCTGTCTTCAAGGTAGCTGATGAACTGCTAGATGGTATATTCTGGTAGTCTACTGGCAGAGAAGTTGATTACGTGTTGGTGGATTTTAAATTTCATTTGACTAGTAATGTCCAATTAGAAAGTACTCACTTTTATGGAGTTAAGTCATGGAGTCCTAAGGCACGGTGGTATATTTTGTGTGTGGGGGGGGTCTGATATCCATTGTAATTAATACTGAATCATATTAATTCATTATGAGAGAAAGTATTTTATAAGTGTAAAATAACGCATTTTTATCATCCTGTGAGCTTCCTAGTTGAAGTTGTTAGTAAGCTGTTTGTTAGCAAGTGCTCCACATTTTGTCTAATTGTTCCACATTTTGACAGATGTTACACATTTTAGAGGCAAAAATTTGGGAGCTATGTGGAAAACTTAAAAAAAAACAGTTATTTACGACCGCAGCCCTCCCGCAACTTGCAGCAAGCTGACAGTGGCTCTCAACTACAAATGTTCATATTTAGCAAAGCTTTGTAACAGTGCCTCAGTGAGAGTAAAGAAAGCAGTTTACACTCCTTTACACCGTCCCTGTGACTGTTGTTATTTGTTACTGTTTCAGTATTTCCAAACCAAAGTGTCAGGTCTGACAGACTTTTAAAAATATGCAGTGACTGCCCTTGTAAGAGTTGTAGCAGCAGCCTTCCCAATTAGCACAACAATGTGAAGAGCAGTTACTCTAAGTCAAGCAGGATATTTGTTGTCCGTTTTACAAAGCGATATATTCTACATGTGTATTTGCATATTGTAATTGTCGGGATATCTCCATTAATTTAAAGAAGCTTCCCAAATAATGATCAAGACTAGAAAAACGACACAAGAAGAGCTAAAAATTTAGGTTAACAAGATGCTGTGCTAGACTAATGTGTTTAGCACTTTGTTAATCAAGTTAATTTCCACATGTCCAGGGGATTAAGTTTTGAAGCAACCCTGGGTGCATCATTTATTGTAGACTTGCAGAAAGGTCACGGCTTGCAAATACAGGGCTTAATTTTACTTAGTAGAGCCAGTTACTTTGTAATACAAACCATTTTAGCAGGTTGTGTAGTTTATAAAATGGTTAAACAAGACAGCTAATGTTTAATAAGACAAAAAGAGTTGCCGAGGAAATGAAGGAAAGCGAATTCTGGCACTGGGTAAGGTATCCCAAGGGTGTAGCCAGGCGTACTCCTTGTACTCTACAGAGTACATTTTTTGAGCATCATTATCAACATGGCTTTTTTCAGGTCATGTTATATCTACAACTGTCTAAATGAATGCCTTTAACAACAGATGCAATATTGCTAATCTAAAAACTATATTTTTAATAGTTTTAGGAGGAATGGCTGCAAATGTTATTTACATTTATTAAGTGCTTGGGAGCAGCATTTTTGAGAGATGTGTCCATTTTTAAGTGATAGGTGTCTGGGGGGGGGGGTGTTGCACTAAGTGGTTGTGAGTACAAAATAGAATATGCTTGCTACACCTGTGAGGTATCCACCTCTCAACTACCCATAGCTCTTTCAACCACTCAGGGGTAAATCAAGAAAGAATCAGGGAGAATCAGGGACACTTTTAAAATGTCAGTACTATTAACTACTTGAGATACTGACAGAATAAAAGAACAGGTTCATATGTCAGTACTGCACTAGTGACCTCACGGGACCTTTTTAAGTCTAGTCCTGCTTCTTAAGGTGAGGACCAAACCCTGTACTTTGTGTCTATAAGATAAACATCTTGTTGTTTAGGGCTCACAGTTTTGTTACAAATCACAACTGTTATGATTTTAGTGGCACACCCAGGGATGTTTCAGAATATTTAGGAATTATTTGCATGCTCTTGTGTTTGGAATTATTGTTCTGGTTATATTTTGTGTTATTTAATATTTTGTCTGTTTTTCAATTTGCGTTTGAATGCTGGTAGCCCACAATTCCATTGGAGTGGGCAGGTTACATAATTATGCACTCAAATTTTGTTAATCACCATCCAGATCTTTGGCCAGTTGTACCTACTTTTTCATGAGCCTTTGTCCAGATTTTTGATGTTTCCAGGTTGAGAGGTATGAGGCAAAAGCACATTTTAATGAATACTGACAGAAATGACTATCAATCTGGCTTGGAAGCCACAGCAGCAAAGTAAATGTAATGGTCCAGTAAACAGTTTATAGCAAGAGCTAGAAGCTTGGCTTGGATGCCAAAAACGCAATAGCAGACAAGTAAATGAACTGGGACAGTGTACAATGTGCCTACAATAAGAGTAGAACTCTTCACTAAATGTATAGGGCTGCTATGTGCAAGTGTACTTAGAAGTAGTTGTGTGTTTCACTGCACAGCCATATGCAAGTGCCCACAACTGTGCTCAAGTGTCCACAACAGTGAAGAATATACATTTTGAAATGTGATATACTTGTGGGAGCCACAACCAAAGGATGTAATTCATGTTCTTTTTTGTTGTAAATTGTGAAGAGTTTGTTAAAGAAAATATTTTGTCTGGGATTCACAGAGAGTTAACACATTGCACTAGGCAAATTAACATGACTAGTGGTCATGTGCAGGGTATAGGTAATTTAGGTAATTCAAATATACATGTTGAACGTCTGTGCATTGGTCATATTGATGCATTGTGCAGTTCATGATAATGAATATTTAGTGACATGGAATTAAACACCCCCATGCAGATGAAACACATGTATTATGCAAATGAAGGAACCTCAAATGATGGAATGATTCAGGAATACATAAATCAGTGGCATTGTGAAGTGGTTCGTATCCATTTTTAATGTTCTGATTGATGGTGTACAATGGCAACAGTGCCAGAAATAGTAGTAGCAGTACCACAGCATCATGTGGTAGAAGATGCTATTAGAGGCAGTGCTCACAATATTCACTGCAGCCCTCTGTGCCAGCATAGGAGGTACAGACAACTCCTGACATACACCAACTGACAGACCAAAGGATTGTGAGATTGTGGACCATTCCAAGTGAACAAGGCTACTGTAAGTGACCTAAATCAAATAGTGCGGCTCACAATTGGAATCATGGTGGATACATGGGATGCCTTTTTCTATACATGTAAAGGTATGTGTTGCCATAAACCAGCTTTGCCACAGGGACTTTCCAACAACCAGTAGGGGACACATTAGGGATGTCAAAGACATCAACCCCATGAGTCCTACAACGGTTCATTTAAATAATGCGCTGTCAAGTGGATTAGCATATCTGCTACCCCAGGACAGCGGGAGAGAGAACCAACACCTTGTGGGCCTTTTGTAGCATAGCCCAGTTCCATGAAGCCCTGGAAACTACAGATTGCACACATGTTGCCGTCAGTCAACGCACCACCTGGTTCATAGGGCCTGTTACACGTAAAGAGGAATGGCTTCCACACCCTGAACTGCCATGTGGGCTGTAATGTCTTGGACATTATCTATAAACTGTCCCTGCACCACCCATGTCGTGCACGTGATTCTTATGTTTAGCTCACATCTTATTAATTACAATGTTTTCTGTGAGGGGACTTCCCACAAGGTTACCTGGTTAGTAGCTGCACACACACACACGCTAGATAGATGGGTATATACACAAAGGCACCAAGCAGGGAAGAAAGCCACTTGTAATGTGTTCTTTATTAGTGTTGCAGGCGATGCAGGAAAGGCTCTAGAGCCCTTGTGGGTAACCCTGATACACAACCACCAAACCTGTAATGCAGTGCGTATGGAAACATGAAACATGGTGGAACATGTGTATGGACTACTAAAGGAATTCTTCTGATGTCTAAACATGTCAAGAGAGGCACTGCACTACAATCCAGAAACATGCAGCAAGATCACTACCATGTATGCCTTGCAACACAACATGGCAGTGTGCAAACAGTTGGAGTAGTAGGTGAACATTATGGCAGAGCCATTCATCTCAGCCATAGCACTGGAGAAGGGCAGGGTAAAGATTTAGGGGAAGAATATGCAGCAGCTGTACCACAGCCAAGGCAGAGGCAAGTGGACATGTACTGCAGCACTGGCAGAGACAGAGTCTGAACCAGAATTATTGATCATGCACAGACAACACAAAATAGAGAGGTGCATCCATTGACACACCCAGCTTATATAGAGCAATGTATGGACTTTACATTGTGTACTTCAGACATTACCATACCCACAGAAATTTTGAGGTGGGCAGGACACAGACAGCATCGATCTCATATCTGGAGGTCATGCAGTATCAGGTGACTGTAAGACTGTAGTATAGTTACAGTCATAGGAAGTGAACATAGCAAACACATACTCTGGGAGGTTGTGGAGAGTCAGAGGTCACGTCCCTTAGGGTTAGGTCAAGCTATCATGATGTGACTGTCAGCAGTGTTCATTGTTTTGGCTTATGGCATCAGGGCGTTTTGCATTCTATGACAGTGAAGGGATAGAACTACTGGACAGTGCACTTGCTCCCTGATGGACATACCATGTATTGATTCTGATAAGTGATGTTGCCCATGACTTAAACAATACCCACTCCTAGTAGTGGCAAGGCTGTTTGCCCACATGTAACAGGAAGAGGGTAAACCTTTGGGACCATGACTTGTGGCTTCATGAATCGTCCCCGATACTGAGCCAGAAGAGTGCCACTGCCTACAGCTAACTGACATCCATGAGTGGGGGTGCTTGTCTGGATCCACAAGTGACAGTGATACTGTCTTAGCAACAGTCTGTGTAGTCTGATTTGGGAAGATCTCTGGCTGACCACCTCTTATCTGGGCCCCCCATAGCCACATAGTACACAGTCTGTGAAGGCAGACCAGATGGTAGTTGCAGTGTGTCTCTTGGAGAAACCTGTGGAGGCAACATTTGCCACCATCGACCTCAACAGCATTTTATGCTCAATGTTTCTATACTCCATGCCACTGCATTTAGTGTATGTTGTCCTCCATGCCACAGAACACACTCAGCCTCTCCTCAGGGTTGTGGGTAACAGTTGTTTGTGCCTGTATCACCAACTTGTATATCCACTGGTTAATGTGAAGTGTTATTGTCATATAAGGAATAGTCCTGGAGTCATGGCAACCCCACTCTTGCCATGCCTCTCCCCTATGGTGGAGGGACTCACAGTTACAGGATGTTTGTCATGCAGTGATGAGGCTGTGTGATTAGCCTGTACCTCTGGAAGGGCTTTCTATAATGATGGATGTAGATGATCCTTCCCCTTTATTACTGCCACTGTGTTATTGGACTGGATCACTTGCATATTGCGGTCATAATTAGCCACAGATGTTCTGCTGATATCAGCTGTTTGTTCTTCCATTGTGCTCAACCCTGCACCAGTGGGACCTGTGAAGGCATGAGCACACATGACATCATTCTCATCATGAATGTATATGCCTCTGTAACCTGTGTGCATGCATAGTACTACACATTAAAACACAGCTATGGCATGCTTTTTTTATTCTTTTTCCTCCCACAGCTGAACAACAATGGATCCTGGTGCCGCTTTTCATTTGTTGGGTCTATTGACCCTTTCTGGCCACCTCCAGACTTACTCTAGTAAAGGTCAAGACCAGCAAAGAGACTGAAGTATACTGGGACCATATTGTGCTGTTGCTACGAATGTTTTTTTCTAATTTACTCCACACTCCCCACCCTCTACTAGGAAGTACTTGACAGTTGTTTCTCCAGCCTCTACCAGGGAAATCTAACTGTGTTATGTGCCTTATGTATGTGCTTCTCACCAAACTGCTAACTGAACCCAGGTTGCCTGCATCATAGTCAGGGCTTCAGCAGCATACACTGACAGATATACCTTTTCATAAATATCACTGCAGTTGCAGACCAGGAGTGCCTGGAAGGATATGCAGGTGGGCCATAGTCACTCTTTCCCTTGAAACATATAGTGGAGTATGCTATATATGCTGTAATGTACATTAACGGACATCACTGACCTGGTGCTTCCCGTACTGACACGTGGGTGGTTGAACCCAGCTCCCACATCCAGGCCACCTCCAGATATGAGAGGCAACGTGCCCTGGCCAGTGAATGACACCAGAAACTCTTCAACCTCAGTGAGCTATTTCCCTGTTGTTGGTGGTCCACCTCATGTAATGGTCTAGTCTGTAACAGTGTCAGTGGTGCATTAGGTAGCACACTCACCTTTGGCGCCAGAAGATCAGAAGGCTGTGGGCTCTGTTCCCACTCTAGGTGATTGGATTGCTGGCACTGCACTGCAGCATTTGGGGGTGCTGCTCTCCTAAGTGTGTGGTCCTTTAGGTGAGACTTTAAACAGACGTCCCATCTACCTGAGCTAGTGGTAACTCAGGTGGATTCAAAGATCCCATGGTACCAACTGAAAAGAGTAGGAGGAAGTTTCCTGATGCCCTGCCCAAATTACCCTAGTACTATAAATACCACCTTGAGTCTCCCCTGAAAAGATGCCAGCAGCCATGTGGGACTAACCCAGTCAACAAAGGGTTGGTTGGTTAGTTAGTCAGTCAGTCAGTCAGTCAGTCAGTCAGTCAGTTAGTCAATTAATTAATTAATTAATTAATGCTGTCCCATGCCTTTTTCTTTGGGTGGACTATCCTGTCTATACCCTTCATTACAACTTTTGTGGAATCCTTTTATGGCCTGCCAAAGAATTCACATCATGCATTATTCCCTGACAGATCTGGTCCCAGTAATGATTGTCTGCAGCACCTCTGTGCCTTGAGATGCATGCTGTGTGTGCAGAGTGTCTGCAGCAGTATTTCATTCTCCTGACTAGTGAACATTTCATGGTGTTTTTCCTTGTGTGGCCTTGCCAGTTCCTATACAGCCATAGACAAACATCAGTTAATAGGTGTGTCTGGTAGACTGGGTTGCACTTGTCTGAGGCCACAACCTACTTAGCTTTATGCACCTGGTTAACAGATGCAATTTCTGTTATACACAGCCACTCCCTTTATTTACATACTCAGCATATGTCTCTGGAAACCCACACCCCCTGTGACATGTCCTTTTCATGGTTTTCTATCTTCATGGTTTGAACCCTGACCCCAGCTGTAGGTAGATGGTACTGTGCCTAGTTTGTGTCGTGAGTTCCCAGTTACTCATGCACCATTATATCTGCTTCACTTTCACTGACATCCATCACAAAGTCTGATGTTGCTGATGTAGTTTACCAGGCAAGACTCCTTCCCTAACTGTTGGATGTTTACCATCTACAGAAACATGACTGAAATGCCTCCATTTCAGATTGCAGAGCTGCAGTAGTGTTATGCATACTAGCACTGCCACATTGTGATTCTGCTAATAAAGTCAGTACTAATGTCTGTGAATCACTGATGGTACACACTTTGCTCTCTGTGCATGTTTCTGCTAACCTTGTACATTGTGGTGACCATGAAGTAAGTAACCTATGAGTTTGCATTGTAGCATCATGGTACAGCATTGTCGTTATGTTATAGTACCACGATGCAGTGATATGTTGCCCAATACATAGTTCACAAGCATAAATCTGTGCACACAGGGATACAGTTTTGCCCCTTAAGTGGGCCTAATTGAGTGGCCATGGTTACCGCATAACCTGGGGAATGCAGGACTGTAGCTTGGTGTACCAGAGTGGGCATGTAACTTTCAGGGTGAACCTGCTGGGCACTTATGACAGCTTACTGTGTAAATTGGATTACAGACATAAACTGTCTGAAATATTGAGAGATGCCACTGGCAACACCCATTCTAGTTAGCAATACTGGCATAGGCACAGTGATGGGAAAAGGCACCACTTTAAACTGCTTCACCAGTAGGATGAAGGGATTTGGAGTCTGAAATGCATTTTAAGTAGTTGTAGTACCATTGTTCTCTACATTCCTAACTGTTGTATATGTCTACTTAAGATTACATAATTTGTTTTCTATTGGTGGAGCAGTGGCTGAACATGATTTGATGCTGTACATGACATGAGTGTGTCTCCCAACAGCCAGTTGTGAATGGCATCTGTGCCAGCCCACTGTACACCTGTAGTTTTGTTTGTATCATAAATGTATGATCATTTTTCCCATTATGTGAGCTAGAGGAGGTGATGCTGTAATTAGTTCAGTCTGTACTAGCTGCTGTATGTAGTACCAGGTGATCATGTCCCCCTGCTTGAAGTGACTTTTCCTTGGCAACATGGAGTTCCTCATGGCATGACTGGTAGGCCCTGCTAATTAGACTGCTAGGGGAGCAACTGGCCCATAACACCAGCCACCTAGATGAATGTTGCCTGCGTTCATTGCTGTCTGGGCCAGCCTAGCATCCAGTCATGTCAGGACTCCCCTCTATCCCCACCCTGGTGTTTTCCCTCCCTTACTTGTCATTCACCCTTCCTTGTGCATTGTCCAACTGTTCTCATCACTGTTTGTTGTGTCCATCCTCTATCCTCCCTGTCTTTTGTTTGTATACCATCACTATCTGCCTGTCTGTCTGTCTATGTCTGTGGTCTTCATCTGTCTGCCAATGCTGCCTGACATTCTCCCCTATGTACCCTCCACAGCCATCCCTCACTACTTTCTTTTGCACTTAGAGAAAGAGCACTTCCCTAAAAAAATTACCCTACCCCTCTCCACACACACACACACACACACACACACACACACACACACACACACACACACACACACACACACACACACACACACACACACACACCTTTCTTACAATATGATTATCCTTCTCTTTTTTTCTGGAATTGCTGTCTTCAGATTTCCTCCCCATTTATATACTGAACAGTTTTGCACTTTGCTGTGCTCAGCAATACTGATGTATGTGTTGGCCACTATGCCTCCCGTCTTGTCCCAGATGGGTGCTACATGCAGCTGTGTGGGTTACATTGTACTTATGAGCATGCATTCAGTGCCTTGCCTTTAATGTCCATTACATCATTCATATATACCGCTGCAGCACTACTTACGCCATTGAGCAGCCTATCACTGTTTATCCCATTATAACCACACCCTTCTTTTCCTTTGTGGTCCTATCCGTGGTATGCTTGTGCTATTCATTCTTTAATACATGTCTAATTAGTTGTGCAGCTCTGTGTGTAGTGCTCTCCTCAAAAATTTAACAGTGCATGTCCACACAGCACCTGTCTATGAATCTCAGCCTATAATTATTTGTATGAGACTGAAAAGTACCAGAAAGAAGTGGAATCATAAAAAAATGTATTGTGTACTAAACATTTTTACACTTTCAAGTATTTTGCAGTTTATTTACTAGCTGTAAAGGAAAAAGAGAAACTTGTTGAAATATTAGATAACTAAGATGGCAGAATGGGAGTGTTTTGTTTACTCAAAAATCTGCACACATTTTTATTCACCTCAAAAACTTTATTTCATAGGCTTGCAGGACTACCCCTTCCACACAGTACCATGTCATCAGTTTGTCTGTAACTCTGCATAAAATTCTTTGTTCTGCTAAGAAGGTTTGCAGCCTGCAACAAATCTTTTTCATTGCCGGCAGTAAACAGACTGACACCTTTAGGTGCTACTAGGTAACCTGCTAAAACCATCTGTATACTTCATGTGTTAATGTAATTCAGGCTTGTTAAAGCCGTTATATCTTGATAGTATGGCTTTCTTATACATGCGCATCTTGTCCTGTTTTAAAAATGTAAGCATTTAAGAATACTGCTACTGTTCCTTTCATTAAAGACTGACCCCTACTGACAATCCAAGCTGCTGATCTAGAAAAGTTATCAAATGTCCTGTCAGTCGCACATCCAACTCTTTTCCTTCCAATACTGAGCTGTGAAAAAGTGTACTCTTTACCATTGCTGTTTTCTCTTCATTTTTACAAGGCATTTATACCTGCTGACAGTTCTGTTGTTTTCTCTTTAGAGAATGGGCGAACTATGCATGAGCACGCGGATTGGAGAACAGACGTTCTCTAGCAGGGTAATGCCCTCTCAAAAACGAGTCTGCCACTTAACAGTAGCATATCAAGCTGCCATGGAGCTCAGACAGAAAAAAACTAACGGCCACCATTATTTTACACTTGCTAAGCAGTGCTTTAGCTGTTCAGTGAGTGTAAAAATTAAAATAAAAAAGCGTGTGTGTGTGTGTGTGTGTGTGTGTGTGTGTGTGTGTGTGTGTTTATGTTTATGTCTGTGTGTGAGAGTGTATGCGTGTATTAGAGTGAGAGAGAGAGATAGATTGAACTATTATTTTACACTCGCTAATCAGCGCTTTTCCTGTTTAGCGAGTATAAAAGAATAAATGAAACTGGAAAAAAGTGTGTGTGTGTGTGTGTGTGTGTGTGTGTGTGTGTGTGTGTGTGTGTGTGTGTGTGTGTGTGAGAGAGAGAGAGAGAGTGAGTGAGATCGATAGTAGCAGCATCAGAGATTTCCGTACCTCTCAGTACAAAAAATCTGAACAGAGACAAAAATAAATGGGGAACAATGAACCGAAAATAGGGCCAGATTTTAAATAATAAACTTAGAAAGTTGCTAAAATAACAGGATTTCCGTTAGCATGCATTTTCTGAAGCAGAGGTGTGTGTGTGTGCGCGCGTGTGTGTGTGTGTGTGTGTGTGTGTGTGTGTGTGCGCATGTGTGAATGTGAGACTGAGCGCGAGTGACTGAGGTGACTACTGGCAGCAGCGGCAGTAAATTAAAAGGTTAGCATGCCTCTGGACCTTTCAGCTGAATTAATCTGGATAAAGCCTAAATAAAGGGGAACAAAGGCTCTAAAATAGAAACAGACTTTAATTATTGCTCTTATAAAATTACAAAGTTGCTTAAGTAAAGGGTTTTTTTAGCATGAATTTTCTGAAGGAAATAAAAGTCTGAAAATCAAATGTATGTCATTATTTACTAACTTCAGTCTCCAATGACCCAACGGAGCAAACAGTTTAAGAGTAAGAGACCAAAAATAAAGTAAAAAAAATGTCTGGTTATTTTTTAAACTTGTATATTTTGGATGTAAAATGCTTCCTCCAACACCATTAACATATACTACAGCAAGTTTGAAACATTAGGCAGAGGAACTATTTTACATCAAAAATATATAAAAAAGATGTAGTAATAAAAAAAATATATAAATAAGTAAAACTCAACAATTTTACAGAGAGCTTATTCTCTAAGAGCAGTAACACCCTCCAGGGTGTGTGTTAATAGGGCCTCATACCAACCCTGGGTGGGCTTAATTACACATTACCACACACACCCTGTCAGGCATTATTGCTTGCATAATTACATTGGTAACAGTTACCAGCACTTGGTTGATGAAACTGATGTTTCTGATACTCAGAAACTCACCTGGCTCAGGTCTGTCCTGCTGCACTCGCCCTAGCTCTATTTGGGCCCATTCTGCTCCCCTGTCCTACCCTAAATTCCCATCCACCCTCAGTTCTTCTTCATTTATCTTTTCCATCTTCACCCACCTAGTCTTGCATAGCCAATCATCTTCAGTCCTGTGCACCGCTCTTGTTTTCAGTTGCTCAACAGTCGCACTTTCCAATCAGCTTCTCTAATTAACACTAAACTTTCTCCTTCGTACTACTCCTTCTATCTAATTTTGTTGTAGAAATCTTTGCCAGAGTGTATTCTAGAGCTTACTTCCACCTGTTCATACTTGCTTATCTATTATCATCCCTCTTGTCCTACTATTGCTGTACCCAAAATGCACATTTGCATTATCGTCATGTTTCTTCCTGTCACTGCTGTGCTCCTTACAGCCTATCTCTCATCCCTTTCAACCACTTTTATTTCTCCTACAAGCACACACAATACAGAACAAATTTGCTCTCCTGCCATCACATCCTATCACCCACCACACCTCCTGTTACTTCACAAACACCAATCTATATAAAATTAGATAGCTGAATTACAACCCCATACTTCAAAAACTCAGCTTAATAAATAAGCATAAATTCAAAAGGCTGTACATCAGTCATCACTTCCTAAAACCACTGAACCTTAGTGGATACATCCATCCTAATCCAGGCCCCAAGAAAGAACCATAAAATTCAATCAGCTCACCAGAGTTGTTCTATTTCTCTTCCTTCATCTCCCTTAATAAGGTATCTAGTTTACTGTGCTTAAACATAAATGTGCAAAGCATCAGTAACAAATTGGGTGACCTCCATGCACGTGTTACTCTCTCTTCCACTGACTTTCTAACAGTAACAGAAACTTTGCTCAAACAAGATATGAAAGATGAAGTAATTCAGCCATCTCATCACAATATCTTTAGGATTAGGCTTGACAGAATAAATAAAAGGGGAGGGAGTGTGGCTGTTACTTATAAAAATATTTTCAACTTCAGTCTACATCCAATTGTTCCCCCCAACATTTGGCAGTTCTGAAGTGCTGATATCACTTTTAAAAATAAATAAACATAAAATAATATACATAGAAGTCTAATATATACCATCAGGTAACAACAGCCACACAACAGAAGATTGTCTCTGTTGAGCAAATTGCAGCATGCCCCATGAAACCATTACTCTAGGTGGCCTAAACAATGATTAGCAAGTTACTGACTCAGACTCCCCTACAAACTCTATAAATCTTTGCAGTTTCACTTAGCTAATCACCTCCCCCACTAGACTCAATAACAGTAGTCATAGACATACTACACTAGATTGAATCCTCTCTGCTCAGCCAAACCTTATAAGCACCTCAGGTTGCCTGTCTGATACAATCAGTGATCATCTTCCAACTTTACAGTACAATATCATAACACTGTAAACAAAACAATCGTATACAACCAATTACTCAGTCTTATTTCATTTAAAGAAGAACCGTACCCACAGACTCAAAAAACATGTTTATTTCATTATGGTTTGGTGTTTCCTACATTTTAACACGACTCTGGAACTATTTACAGGTTTTTAAATATTTTATACGTAATTTCTGAGTCTGACCACATGGGATCTGGCATCTTGAAGTAATTCTGATTGTTTAGGCTGCATCTAGGTATCCCACAATGCTGTGCTCGTCTGTAAAAAGTTACATCACACAGGCCTCTTTCTTTCCTAAAGCTCCTGTCACTGCATTGATTTTAGATGCATACACTGCTGAATTTCAGTCAGTTTTAAGTAACATTTCATGCTGTCCAATGACTACTTAAAACACAAACAGTGCAAATGCCACAGAACAGACTTTCAAAGTGCTTTTTACTGCTGCTTCTTTTTAGAATAGCTAAACTGCAGTTTGTGAAGCCTGAATTGTACTACTTTGACTCATCTCCCATCCCCTTTACACCTAGCTTCCCTAGCTGTCAAAGTGCTAAGGGTAATTTGATCTATCTGTTGTGATTGACAGCTCACAGCAGGATACTTGACTCATGTACTGTTTCCTTGTTCTAGCCTTTGCTTTCTGTATGGGTAGGGGAAGGACCAGAGAGCGGTGACATCATAGCATGGGTGGGTTTTTAGGACGATCATGATGATGTCAGTTTGGGGAGGGAATTGGCCAGAAAACTACCTGTATTCAGTGGCCTTGATGACATCAATGAATTGGAGACTTTTTAAGGGCAGTATAAAGGTTTTTGAAAGTGAAACCACCACAGTACAGTAAGGTACTGTTCTAGTGGGGAGAAACAGTCAATTTAAAATATTTTAAATGCCATGTTGTTGTTTATTCATAACAGGGACAATAAATAGGGAGAAAAAGGACAGAGAACATGAGCATTTAATAATAGAAACCCATTGTTGTCCTTTAACAAGAAAACCTTAATCTTTCACCTGTCCCTCATCAACTGGATCAGACTTAAAATCTTGCCTGTAGAAGAAGCAGTCACTTCAGTACAACTTTTCTCAGCATTCTTAACAATCTTGCTCCTATTCATACAAAAATAATTAAATTAAACCCTGCACCTTGGTTAACTAAATAAATTAAGATGTCCCAATGCTTACCATGAAAAGATAACTTCAAAACCTGAAATCCAACACCTTAATGAATGATAATCTAACAGGAGAATATATTAAAATGGCAGCAAATGTTCTTGTATACCCCATTTCTATCCTGATAAACTGGTAAATGAGAGATAAATATTTCTCATCAGTATGAAAAAATCATTTATCATTCCCTTCCACAAAGGTGGTGATTCCACTGAATTCTCCTACTGCAGATATACAGCTATCCTGTTTCCTCTAAGGGTCTTGAAAAATGTATCCATTCTCAGTTTTTAAACTACCTTAATACAGTAATCTTTCTCAAACTCAGTATGGTTTCCATCGCTACCACAGCATAAACACTGCTGTCCTCAGTTTCACTAACACCATAGACTTTCACGAAAGTACAGCTAATATTGTCTCTTTTCTTTTCTTAGACCTCTATTACAGTTTCTCATCAAAATTTCTAACCAAGCTCTCTTCTTTAGGACTTGATCACTCATCCTTCTTACAGTTTCAGAGATACCTGTCAAATAGACAAAATGGCAAAATAAATGTTCATTATTTCTCTGTTTTTCAATTAATCTTCCATCCAGAACACATCCCTGTGTTGCCCTTAAACAGTTACTGGATTGAGCTTCCACATATCTTTTCTGCACACAGCTCTTTACTGCACACAGCTTAATTTATAAACCCGAATACTGTCCTCCTTTAAACAGCATTCTCCAGCACTACCCCCCTACAAGGGAACTGCACTCAAGAAGTAAATATCTCCTAACTTCTGTTAACTCTAAAACCATAGCTGGCATCTCACGTTACTCAAGTTATGTCACTAACCTGTAGAACAAGATGCTGATTAAAGCAGCGGTCCCCAACCACCGGGATGTGGACTGGTACCAGGCCGCGGAGCACTTGGCACTGGGCCGTCAGGTAAGTGAATGCCTGTATGAGTGTGTTTATGCGTGTGTGAGTGAATGTGTGCATGAAAGCAAAAGAATCTCTGTGTGTGTGTGTGTGTGTGTGTGTGTGTGTGTGTGTGTGTGTGTAATCATAAGAGTGAGAGCGATGTGTGAATGAATGCAGGTATGAATGAGGAAGTGACTGTGTGTGTGTGTGTGTGTGATCGGGAGAGTGAGAGCGATGTGTGAATGAATGCAGGTAAGAATGAGGATGTGACTGAGTGTGTGTTTGATCAGGAGAGAGTAAGAGTGATGTGTGAGTGAATGCAAATATGAATGAGAGAGTGACTGTGTGTGAGAGATCGAAAAAGAGTGAGAATGATATGTGTGAGTGAATGCATGCAGGAATGCAAAAGTGTGTGTGTGTGTGTGTGTGTGTGTGTGTGTGTGTGTGTGTGTGTGTGTGTGTGTGTGTGTGTGTGTAGTATGGACGAAAGGTACACAAACCTCATTGCTGCTGCTGCCAGTGATCAGTCTCTCTCTCCCTCCCTCCCTCCCCCTCTCTCTCTGTCACACACACACACACACACACACACACACACACACACCATACCTCTCAACCTCTTAGAAGTGCAAAAAAATCTGGGCAAAGCCTAACAGAATGGGGGGACAAATGGGGACAGATTTTAAATTGCTCTTATAATCATAGAAAGTTGCTAGAATAACATAATTTGTCTTATGTAGTTTTCTGAAGGATATGACGTCTGAAATACAAATGTATATTATTATTTAGTGACTTCAGTCCTCAGATCATCCCAGTGATGTGCCAGAAAATCACAAAAATTATTAGGAATAGACCAAAACTCAGAGGGAAAAATCTGGATATTATGTGAAAAATCTGTACAGTTCAGAGGTATGAATACCTCTCAGTCTCTTACTTAGATCAAGAAATCTGGACAAAGCCAAAAATAATGTGGGGACAAAGGCCCAAAATAGGGACCCTTTGAAGTACTGCTCTTACAAACTTCAAAAGTTGATAGAAATACAGGTTTTGTATTAGCATGAATTTTCTGAAGGGTATGAAGTATGAAACTCAACTGTCTGTCATTATTTTCTGACTTCAGCCTCAATGATCTGCCAGTGATTTGCCAGAAAACAACAATTTTATGAGAAAAAGAACAAAAATATTAGGCAAAAATCTGGACATTCTGTGAAAATCTGTACAGTTGAGAGGTATGCTGGACAGAGCCAAATAATAGGGACAGATTTTAAATATTGCTCTTATAAACATAAAATCTGTAAGGTTGCCATTAGGTTTACTTACCTCTCAACCATAGTAGATCAATGTTATGCTGTTAAACAGAATGTGCACTTTTTTTTTGGTAATCATTGCCAACTGTCTTTTTATTGTACTTTGGAGCTTTTCTACCCGGGTCTGGTCTCCTCGTTAAACAAATGTCAAATAAATAAATAAATATCTACTTTGTTATGTGTGCCACGAGATGGCCGGTCCGTGGAAAATTCTTACATTGATACGTGTCCTTGGTGCAAAAAAGTTTGGAGACCACTGGATTAAAGTATGTCAACTTGAAAAAGTGAAATCCTTTAAGGGGACAATCACAGCGTTTCTTTGTTTACATTCTGCATTGTTTGCCTTGAGCAGTGTGTAATTCTGAGCATGCTCAAGACTTGTCTGTGTAGGGTAGTGGGAGGGTTACCTACAGGATGTATAGCCTTTTAATTGCAGTCCTTTTTTTCCTGTACTCGCAATGCCTTTTAGGTTGAGCCATTCATTATTTTAGCTTGTGGCTTCTTATTTTCAAAGAAAACTATCTTCTAAATGTTTTTAATTTTTATTTTATTTTATTTATTTTACATTTGTTGACTGGGCTAGTCTAACTGTATATATGTCCATTTTCAGTAGAGGCCCAAGGAGAAAAGCTCCGATATATGCAATCATACAATAAATGCAATAGTATCATAACATAGAATATATGCAGTAGCAGGAAGCGACATTAAAATTAATTTAGATCAGACATAAAAAAGTCTACAGAGTTGGCAAGAGAAAAAAAAAAAACTTAAGATAACATATAATATGAAAAATAAAAAAATAAGCAAGATTAGTGGTTTTACATCAGAGGCCTGGGTACAAGCATACATACTTATGCTTAGTTACAGCTAAGTAGAAGGTGAGTACTTCTAGAGTAAGTCACTCATTTAATAGAGCTGAGAGGAAATCTCCTTTAATACTTAGGTAGTGGCTGGCATTTTTAGTAAAACCAAATAGACATCATAGGACAAAATAGAGTGGATGAGTGAAGGGAGTGGGAGATAGCGGATGGGATGTTAGTCAGCGTTAGAGCAGGGGCATAGCCAGTGTGTTATGAGGTATTCCTTGAGATATTTTTTGAAGAGCACGCTGTCCGGTTCGATTCTCAGCTAGAGTGTCTTCTGCGTGGAGACATGCGTGAATGGGCGTACCTTCGTTGAAGGTTGTGCGTCAGGGCTGGTAACTCGGCATGTAAAAATCAACTACCAATCATTAGCGGACCGGAGTTCCGCTGTGGCGACCCCGAATCGGGAAAAGCCGAAAGACACAATACAACAATGTAGAAGAAAGAGAGGACAGTTCATTAGGAAGTTGGTTCCAGGTTTTTCCCACGGTGTTAGAGAATATTGAGTCTCCAGCCTTGTTATTACGTTTAGTAGTGGAAACAAGTAGCTTATTAGCTGAGCGTAGTGTTTCTAGATTCTTGTATGGAGTAATCAGACTAGAGAGGATTGGGGTTTTCATAGGGTGGTGGAGAATCTTTTGGGTGACAGTAAGTTGTTGATAATGAAGTTGGTTCTGCAGTTCTAGCCATCCCAGCTGTTTAAGGTTGTGACAGTGATGGGTTCTAAAAGGGGCGCCTGTGGCAAATCTGGCAATGTTATTATAGCTGGTTGCAAGTTTGCTCAGGTTGTTTTTAGATAGGTTGGTATAAATTTTAATGACCTGCCTTCTCCTGACTTTTAGTTTCTGTGGAAAGGATTAGTAGAGAGAGTTGTTCATTCTGTTTTGAGATGTTAATTAGCTTAGCCAGTGGCTTTTTGTCTTTGCCAAACAATAATACTTCATGGATTTTATTCCCTGCTGCTTCTGTAAAAAGAATGTGTGATTCAACTCACAAACATTAGTACATGGAGTTCTCTATTCCTTGCATTTCATGTTATTTAGTGTCTGCTCTGGAATCCACATCAAATGCATTTTGTAGTACGGGCGTTGCATATTGCTAAATTACTGGATTTGATCATTGTCAGTTTCTTTTGCTTTATTTTAACAATTTGTGCAGTTTTTCTCATTCAAAGTGAAAATGAAAGTATTTTAGAATGTGTGGTAGTATTGTTCTCCAAAGAAATGTTATGTATTTTTTTTGTTACTTTCACTTGACCTATTATTTTTTCATGCTGAGTTCTGCATTTTCAAGTATAGCTGCAGCCTGTTGTTTCATTAGTTTAGTTGTTTTATTTATTTTTATTTTATTTATTTTTTTATTTTACATTTGTTAACCGGGATAATCCGACTGGATACATGTCCATTTACAGCGGAGAAAAGCTCCAAGCAAGACAATATGAGACATTTACAGAAATAACAAAACATAAGCATTTACAGCAAGGTGAGGTTAGTCATTACATGATATGTAAATAATAGCTTAAATTTAGTTAGTTTACTTAATAATTATACATGACAGAAATTTATTATAGTAAGGAGTACTCAGATAACCAGGATCAAGGAATAGTATATTCAGAGAGATAGCTAGCCAGGGTTAAAACAATGGCAGGTAATATCAGACCCCAGGTAGCCTTTTATTTTAGTTTTAAATTGGTTTAATGAGGGGAGAGAGGTAATGTCAGGAGGGAGTTTATTCCAGGTTTTCCCCATGGAGTTGGAAAGGAGAGAGTCACCAGCTGGTTATTGGTTTTACTTGTTTGTATGAGGAGACGACTGGATGACCTCAGTGGTCGAGGGTTGTTGCAAGGAGATCAATTTTTGAGTGAGGGAGGGTATTCAGGATTATATAAAATTTTGTGGGTCAATACTAGTAGGTTATAAGAAATTAGTTTCGGTAGCTCAAGCCAGTTAAGCTGGGTTGTTGGTACAGTGGTGGGTTCTATATGGTAATCCAGTAACAAACCTAGCAATGTGATTATAACAAATAGTGAGCTTGTTCATGATCGCTTTATTAATATTATGTAGTAAGGGGATGAGTATAGTAGGGTAGAGAGGAGATGGGTTTGGGCAATGGCAGATTTAGCTTGGGGAGTCAAGAAGCTTCTTATCCTATATAGCTTAACCTAGTTTCTTATTGATTGATTTAATCATTAGGTTTACATGAGTATCAAATTTTAGATTGTTATCTATAGTTACCCCTAGTAATTTTGTCGGGGTCCGAGAGATTATTGTCCCCTTTGCTTGGATTGTAAAGTTGAAGGGCCTGACCTTGTGTTGGAGAAAACAGTAGCATTTTTGTTTTTTTTGGATTAAGTATCAGACGACGACTAGAGAGCCAGTTTTCTACTTTGCTGAAAGTAGTTTGGGTTAAAGATTGTAGCTCTATTGGGGTTGTTCCAGCGCAAATCAGCGTGGAATCATCTGCATATTGAATGCATCTAGCATTAGATACAACTGTGTGCAGGTCATTGATGAAAATTGAGAATAATAGTGGTCCTAGGATGGATCCTTGTGGGACTCCTAGAGTATTGGGTTGAAAGTTAGAAAGTTTGGACTGCCATAAAACTGCTTGTTTTCTACCATTTAAGTAGGATCTAAACCATTGAATAGCAGTAGTGTCCAGACCAAATGAGTGCAATGTATCAATTAGTAGTTTATGTTCAAAGGTTCATAGGTGTGTACTAGGCTTATGGCCCTGGAGCCTTTACATGCCTAGCCCATAGGATTACCCTGGCATTGTCCCACCCGACTTTAGTTCCTACTGCCTCTGTCGAGTAGAGGCACTGGAGTGATCCCTGGGGTGAATTTTCTCCTACAGGCTGCGATCCAAATTTCTGTACTGGCAGAGTTTATACTGTAGAATTACACTGCCACTTTATCTGAGCTGTATAATGTACCTCTGCTTCATATCACCACAGTAAAATAATGAAAGCTAAATGTAATATTTTCTTCATTACATGCTCTTGACTGACTCCTCTGCCTGCTTTTCAACAGTTTCAAACAGTGATCTTCCCATGAGTGTTGCTTTCTAGGTTCATAGGTAGGTACTAGGCTATTGGTCCTAGGGCCTATATAAGCCTAGCCAAAAAAGAATATTATTTACCTGTGCCCCTGTCGAGCAGAGCCACAGAAGTGATCCCTGGGGTGAATTTCCTATTTCCAATCCAATCATCAAGATTTTTCTTGAAGAGTGCTAATGAGGAGCTTTGTTTGATGTAGATAGGTAGTTTGTTCCAGAGTATGGGAAGTCTCTGGGACAGGAATCTATCCCTCCAGCATGTTCTGTTTATTGTGGTGACAAGGTTTAGGTCCCTAGAAGTGTGTAGCTCGGAGGGGTTGGGATTTCTTTAAGTGGTGCATGTCCATCAGCTCTGGGTTTGACATAGCTTTGTATGTTAGGCAGAGATCGCCTCTGAGTAGGCGATATGCGATGGAGTAAAGCTGGAGTTTTTTGAGCCGGTCTGCATAGGGCATCTGTTTGAGGCTAGTAATCCTCTTTGTGAGGTATTTCTGCAGCCTTTCCAGTTGTTGTAGATGTCTTGTGAGGTACATAATACCAAAAGGGGTGTTGTACTCTATAATGGGTCTAATGAGTGATGAGTAGAGGGGAACAATGACCTCTTTTTTCCTGGATGAGAAACCTTTTGTGATGAGGTGTGACACGTAGAAGGATTTCCTGACTACTGTGGTGATGTGATTATCAAAGGAGAGACTACTGTCCACCTGTGTCCCAAGGTCTGTTATTACACTTTCGGTGTTAAGTAGACTACAGCCTATGTGGTAGTTCGTGGGTACAGAGTTTTTACCAAAAGGGATGACAATGCACTTTTTGGCATTGAGCTTGAGGCCATGGCTTTGACACCAGGCATCTGTCTCAGTGAGGCCCTTTTGTTGGATGTCCACATTGTTTGGAGTTTCGATTATGGCTCCTAGTTTGCAGTCATCTGCGAACTTCCTTAGCCAAAGACCTTCTGTGTTAGCCTGTACTTCAGAGAAGTAGATAGCAAACAGGAGAGGACCCAGGATTGAACCTTGTGTACTCCACTTGTTACTGGTCTGAAGTCGGATTTGGAGTCTGCTGCTTTCACAGTGTGGGTTCTGTCAGTGAGCCAGTTGGCAGCCCATCTTGTGACATAGGGATTTATACATAGTTTAGTGAGTTTATCTATAATTCCAGAGTGGGTGATGGTGTCAAAAACCTTGGCGAGATCTAGATAGGCTGTGTGAACTCCCTTACCCTCATCTACGGCTTTGGTGACTGCATCAAAAAAGTCTATCAGGTTTAGGAGACATGATCTGCCTTTTACAAACCCGAGCTGGGTGGGGTCCAGAGTTTGGAGATTACCAATGTCTTTGTTTACAAGTTCCATGATGATATGTTCCATGGCCTTACAAACCAGGCTTATCAAGCTAATGGGGCTGTAGTTCCCAGGGTCCGTGGTGGATCCCCCTTTGTGGAGTGGGATAATCGTCGCTGTGCACCATTCAGTGGGCACAAAGCCTGAGGTGAGGGTATGACTGAACATGGTACTTAGGTGGGGTGTCGGTCTGTTCTATAGTTCATGTAGAATGCAGCCTAGGATGTTGTCAGGTCCCATGGATGCTGTGTTCTTGACTTTGGAGAGTGTGGTTTTTACCTGTGTAGCCGTAATTACAGGAACTTTGCATTCTTCCGGTATAGAGATGGGCCCTTTAGGTGGTGAGAGGGGGGTAAAGATAGCACTGAACCTATCTCCCAGGATGTTGGTAATATCAGTTGGTTCTGTATATTTAGTACCACTGAGCTGTACCTCAGAGCAGATCTGAGTGTTGCCATTGAGATTCTTGACATAGCTATAGAATGCTTTGTGGTTGTCTTTAGAAACAGTGGCAATTTTGTTTTTGTAACAAGCTTTGGATGATTTTATGAGGGATCTCAGCTTCTTACTCAGGCTGACCAGGGAGTTCCTCCAATCTTGGCATTTTACTCTTTTTTGCAGCAGTTTCTGTCTTCTGTTGTAGAGTTTGTTTATGGCAGGGGACCACCAGATTGGCTTCCTTTTTTTGGGGGGATAGCATTTTGGTTCTGTTAGGGATAGCATGATCCATGCACTCGTGTAAGTGCCTATAGGTTCATAGGTAAGTACTAGGCTATCTGCCCGAGGGCATCTATAAGTCTAGCCAGAATGTGTTGGCTTTCGCCGACCCCTTAGATTAGTTCTCTGTGCCTCGATCCAGCAGACCCATTAGTTCCCTGTGCCTCTGTCCAGCAGAGCCACTGCAGTGATCCCGGGGGTACGTTTTCTGTTTTCCATCCACTCGTCAAGGTTTCTCTTGAAGAGTGTCAGTGAGGGGCTTTGCCTAATGTAGATTGGAATCCTGTTCCAAAGCATGGGGAGTCTCTGGGACAGGACTCTATCCCTCCAGCACGTCCTATTTATCGTTGTGGTGAGGTTTAGATCCATAGAGCATGTGACTCTCGGGGATTTCTTTTTTTTTTTTTAGGAAGAGCATGTCCATCAATTCTGGGTTGGACATGGCCTTGTATGTCCGGCAGAGATCACCTTTGAGTAAGCGGTATGCAACTGAGTACAGCTGGAGTTTCTTCAGTCGGGCTCCATAGGGCATATGTTTGAGGCCAGTAATCCTCTTGGTGAGGTACTTCTGTGGTCTTTCCAGCTGTTGCAGGTATCTTGTAAGGTACATCCCAAATGGGGCATTGTACTCTATGATGGGTCTGATGAGTGATGAGTAGACGGGCACAATAACCTCTTTTTTCCTGGATGGGAACCCTTTTATGATAAGGTGTGCCACATAGAAGGACTTCCTGACTACTGTGGCGATGTGACTATCAAAGGACAGACTACTGTCCACCTGGGTCCCAAGGTCTCTTATCACACATTCGGTGTTAAGTAGACTGCTGTCTATGTAGTAATTCATGGGTACAGAGTTTTTACCAAAGGGGATGACAGTGCACGTTTGGGCATTGAGCTTGAGGCCATGGCTCTGACACCAGGCATCTGTCTCAGCGAGGCCCTTCTGTAGGATTGCCACATCATTTGGGGACTTGACTATGGCTCCTAGTTTGCAGTCATCTGCAGACTTCGTTAGAAAGAGGCCTTCTGTGTTAGCCTGTACTTCAGAGAAGTAGATACCAAACAGGAGAGGTCCCAGGACTGAACCCTGTGGTGCTCCACTTGTCACTGGTTTGAGGTCAGATTTGGAGTGTGCAACTTTTACAGTGTGGGTTCTGTCAGTGAGCCAGTTAGCAACCCATCTTGTGACATAGGGATTTATACCTAGTTTAGTGAGTTTAGCTATAATTCCAGAATGGGGGATGGTGTTGAAAGCCTTGGCGAGGTCAAGATAGGCTGTGTGAATCACTTTACCCTCATCTACGGCTTTGGTGACTGCCTCAAAGAAGTCAATCAGGTTCATGAGGCATGATCTGCCTTTCACAAACCCAGACTGGGTGGGATCCAGAGTTTGGTGGTTACCAATGTCTTTGTTTATGAGTTCCATGATGATACGTTCCATGGCCTTGCAGACCAGGCTCTTCAGGCTAATAGGGCGATAGTTCCTGGGATCAGTGGTGGCTCCCCCTTTGTGGAGTGTGATAACTGTTGCTATACTCCATTCAGTGGGCACAAAGCCTGATGTGAGGCTATGATTGAACATGGTGCTTAGGTGGGGAGCCAGTTCGTTCTGAAGTTCATATAAAAATGCAGCCTGGGATGTTGCCCGGTCCCATGGATGCTGTATTTTTGGCTTTAGAGAGTGCAGCTTTTACCTGCGTAGTTGTGATTACAGGGACTCTGCATTCTTCCTGTATAGATACAGGCCCTTTAGGGGGGGGGGTAAGGTTAGCACTGAAACACCCCAAATTGTTCAGGCTAAGGAGACATTGCTTCCAATTAGGCACCTGCTCCTTCTTGGTCCTGGATAGCAATTTTTTTCCTTTTGTTATATAGTTTATTTATTGCAGATCTCCACCAGATAGGTTTACTCTTCCTTGCGAAGGATGATTTTGTCCTGTCAGGTATTCCTGATTCCATGCATGTATATAAATGCTCATATAATACTTTGGTGTTGATTTGGACATTGGTACCAGTTCCTACAGTGGGGGAGGGGCTGTGAAGCTGTTTATACCATCCCTCAGGAGGTTGTAATCAGCTTTGGAGAAGTTTTTTTGTTTGACCCTAGCTGGTGGGGGGGGGGTCGGGGGAGATGGTGACTTCAAAAGTGACCTCTTTATAGTCAGATCTTACCAGAGAGGATGATACCGTAGCTGTTCCAAGGCATTTGCATTGATAAAATTGGGGAATCTGTAGGCATTTGTGTTCAGTAGTTTTTCCCGTCTATGGTTGGGTAATTAAAGTCACCCAGGATCAGGGTAAAGGGTTGAATCTTAATAGATTTGAAGTGGTCCAGAGAGGTGGAGTGGGCATCTTGGGTCAAATTTTGGGTGTAGCTAGCTATAATTTGAATAGGGGCCTTGTCAGCGGTTAACTGCACCTGGAGTGTCTCCTGTGTATAATACTCTTTGACCAGCCTGGAGATGTGTGCGTCTTTAATATATATTTGAACTCTACCTCCTTTGGCTTTGCTGCCCACGTTTTGGGGTCTGAATGTATGATAGAATGAGTAACCATGTAAGGCAGGGGTGCTCTCCACAGCTTTGAACCAGGTTTCTGTGACTACACAAATATCAACATCTTCTAGGGTTAAGAATGCTTCCAATGAGTGCAGTTCCATCTTTAGACTCCTACTGTTTAGCAGCATGACCTTTAATTTGCGTTTTGTTGAGATTTTTATGTTGGTAGTATCGACCTCATGACTTTTCCTAAAAAAGGCACTATGGGGGAGGCAAGGGCCTTTGCCAGAAGCCTGAAGTCCAAGAGAGACAGATACAGGCCATCTCTAGCAAAGCATCATGGTCTGTCAATCATATCTTCCCAGGCTGAGAGGCACTGGATCCCCCTGGAATGACACCAGAAACTAAGCCAATTGTTAAAGTCAATCATTTTCTGTTTGTATTGAGGCATCATTCTGGGTGACAGTAGAATGCTGCTTAAGGCTAGGGACATACCTGCCCGGGATACATATTCAGTGAGCTCAATCATGTCTCTCTTCATGTAGTCCAGGGAGGTATGTCTCAAGTCATTCAGACCAACATGGACTATGACAGAGTCATAACAGTACCTGCTGTTGAGAGACTTGAGTGCATGTGTGATATGGTGGATTCTGGCACCTGACAAACAACTAACCGTGACTTTCTCCTTATCCAGCCTGGTGAGAGGCACATCTGTGTGTCTCAAAATGTAGTCTTCTATGACTAATATGTTGGGATTATGGTTAGGCCTTAGTGGTTGCGAGACACCAGTGTGCGGACTATGCATGGTATGTGGTGTAGAGGGTTGTGGAATTCTCATGCGTTTTTGCCTCTGCGGTCTCCTTTGTTTGGGTTTGGTTTGCTGAGAACCTCTGCATATGTGGGGTGTGTGTTGTGCAGTCGTGGGTGGTGTTTGAGGTGTAGTGATTGTGTTGACAACCTTCTCAGTGACAGATATACTGGCTTGTGAAGGAGAGAGCATAGACTCTAGCTTCTTTATGTAATTGCATCTCTCACAAATTGTGTTCCTAGGTGGTAGCAGTAGATGGTTGTCTGTCTACATGAGGCAGTTGCTGCATTGTCTCAGGATGCCCTTATCAACCAGGCTGGCAGGAGAAACCGTAGGAAATTGTCCATCCATATTTGTCAGAATCTGAGGGAGAGAGGACAGGGAGAGCTAAGGGGTAGGCCTAAAGCCCAAGTGCTTAAACCAAAACTATGAGGGTTAGAATAACACTTAAAATTTAAACAGGCTAAAAACAAGCAGTCATAAATGCAGCAGTGAAGATGCAGTTGAACACTTTAGAGAACAAGTAGCAGAAAAAGCAAGATGAAGTGATAGAGTAGGAGGAGGAAACACAAATACTGTAAAAGCAGCTAAGTTTTTTTTTTTTTTTTTTTTTTTTAGTAAAGTGGAAAGTGAGAAAGGACATAATTCAAGGTTAAGAAACTAAGAGGTTGGCCTTCCCAAATCTTCTCTCTGTATTAGGTAGAATGAACTAATGACACTGGACTAGGAGGAGGAGTGTCTCAGATCAAATTTACACTAGGGGCAGGCAACTGCAAAGCTACCAAGTATAAGAACAAGACACCAATACGGAAGGAGGGAGGGTGGGAAACAATGCCACAGCTACTAGCTACACTATTTTAGGCAGAAAAACACTGCAGAAATGTTTATCACAGCAGAAAAACAGCACTGAGACACTAAATGAAAGTTTTAAACAGATAAAGGAGCAAGGAGACTCTAGAGAATGCATTTAACTGCAAACCAGTTATATGATACACTCCTTGGCAGGAAATCAGAACAAACAAACAGATGCTTAACAAATAGAGACATTTTCCAGTTAATGCCTTTCACATAGTGAAACTAGCTAAAAAAGCTTTACAAACAGTGTGACAGTAAAAAAAGTGATTTAACAGGCCTTGTAAGGCAGACAGTTTTGGTTCAACAGTGCAGATTAGTTTATAGCAATAAAGTACAGTAAAAAATAGTAGGCAGCAGACATTAAAAAGTGCTATAAGTGGTTAGAATAAGCAATAGCTGGTAAAAATAAGCAAAAAAAAAAAAAAAAAAACAGGATACTTATTATTATATATATCGCAGATCAGAGTTGTGTCAAGCAATTTTACTGACACCAAAAGAAACATTTTCCTCTATGACCCTTTTTAGTAGTTTGTCCATATCTGCACAAGTACTTCACTAACACCAGTGATCCTTTCAGTACTTTTTCCATGTATGTCCAAGCACTTCTTTGACACCAAATGCAACATTCCCACCCAATGATCCCTTCAGTAGTTTCTCCATGTATTCACAAGCACTTCACTGATGCCAAATGAAACATTTCCCCCAAAGGCACCTTCAGTAGTTTGTCCATGTCGGCCCAAGCACTTCACTGACAGCAAAAAAATAAATAAATTTCCCCCAACAATCCCTTTAGATAAGAGGTTGAGAGTTATACAAGCCTCTTAACTGCTGCTGCCACTGCTGAATCAGTCTTACCCCCCCACCCCAAATATCAGTTGTGGATCAGAAAGAACATGCATGCTAACACAAATCCTGTTGTTCAAGCAACTTTGCTATTTCCGTCTTGAGCTAAAAGGTCAAGAGGTATGCAAACCTCTTAACTGCTGCTGCCACTGGTCAGTTGCTTTCACTCTTCACATTTATACACACACACACACACACACACACACACACACACATATGCAGACACTTTTTATGTTTTTTTACCTTTACACTCGCTAACAACAGTTTTTCGTCCTCTAGGTATACTGGCCACTGGAACATTTCAGCAGCATAAGGGAGGTGCCGTAGGAGTATTCCAGGCAACTGCCATTCAAATTCTCTTGCATTTCCTTGCAGCAGTGTTCACCAAAGTTGGATGATTACATTCACTTCCCAGCAATAGTCATGATTAAAGAACTGCCATGCAACAATTCTGTGCTGCAGCCAGTTTCCCCTGCATCATTGGTGCAATAGACTGCACCCACTTTCCATTTAAAACACCTGCTGTACCTGATACAGAACTGCATAGCAAAAGAAAGGGGTGTCAGGTGGTGTGCTCAGTAGATCCCTCATAACTAATATCATGGTGACACACTGGTAGTGTCCATGATGCTGCAATATGAAGGGAAAGTGGTCTGAGGGCTACTTTCCAACATGGTGCAATACCTGGGGGACTACTAGTCAGTAAGCGCAGAACCACTGCTATGATGTAATCAGAATCCACACCTGTCAATATTACACATGAGGGCAACATATGTCCCGGTTGTATGATCTGAGGCCAGTAACACTATTATCTCATTTGGGGAGGCAAGGGTGGCCCATCTCCGGTGGCATTCCTTGCCCTCTCATAGCAGCAGTCTGTAGTCTGCACTGAGGATTGTGCCACAGTAACATCACTGACAGGCCTGACTGGATCTATTCTGACTGTCCAAAGCACTGATCATGTTTGGAAGGTCTGTTGACACTTCATTCCTCCAGACAGTATTGTCCGTCCTTCCAAGAAGACTGCGGTCTTGCTGGGGAGGAACCTTGATTATAATTTCATTCTCTTTGTGTGAGAAATTGTCTTCCCTACTTCTGATTGACATCTGGAAGACAGTGTGATATGCAAATGTTATACTTTATACCGAGGCTCACAAATTGATATGATGATGATGTTACAAGCATATATCAATTGACTATCTCACCTCTCATTTACAGTACAAAGCTGTGCTAAACAATCAGTTTTATTTGTATTACTGTTATGAATAGACAATCAGAATAAATATGAAAAAAATGTCTGAATATGTAACATATAAGAAATAACAATATCATCACATGTACAATCCATTAAAAAGTTGCATAGGTCACATGTGGAATTCGAACCAATGGCAGTCAATATCATAACAAGTAAGGGACAACCAGACAACCAATGTGCCATAGTAATGGTGTTCCACAGTTACATGCACATCCAAACAGAATGAGCACATGTACTCCAAGAATGTCAGATACCCGTCATATATAACCACAGTCAGTGATAAACATCATAACAAATGTTACTCTCATAAAAGAGATATGCAACACACATAATGGAAGTTACAGTGGATATAAAAAGTGTACACACCCATGTTAAAATGCCAGTTTTTTGTGATATAAAAAAATAAGACCACAATAAAAAAATTCAAAACTTTTCCCCACATTCACTGTGACCTATAACCTGTACAATTCAATTGAAAAACAAATAAATCTGTTAGGGGAAAAAAATTAAAGAAAACATACAATAGGCTGGTTGCATAAGTGTGCACACCCTTAAACTAATACTTTGTTGAAGCACCTTTTGTTTTAATTACAGCATTCAGTCTTCTTGAGTAGTAGTCTATCAGCATGGCACATCTTGACTTGGCAATATTTGCCCACTCTTCCTTGCAAAAGTGCTCCAAATCTGTCAGATTGTGAGGGCATCTCTTGTACACAGCCCTCTTCATGTCACCCCACAGATTTTCTGTTGGATTTAGGTCTGAGCTCTGGCTGTGCCATTCCAAATCTATAATTTTCTTCTGGAGAAGACGTTCTTTTGTTGATTTGGATGTATACTTGGGTCATTGTTGTGTTGAAAGGTGAAATTCCTCTTCATCTTCAGCTATTTAGCAGATGCCTGAAGGTTTAGGGCCAAAAGTGACTGGTATTTGGAACTGTTCATAATTCCCTCCACCTTGACTAGAGCCCCAGTTCCAGCTAAAGAAAAGCAACCTCAAAGCATGATACTGCCACCACCATGCTTCACATTGGGGATGGTGTTCTTTTGGTGATGTGAAGTGTTGTTTTTGCCCCAAACATACCTTTTGGAATTGTGGCCAAAAAGTTCAACCTTGGTCTCATCAGACCATAACACATTTTCCCACATGCTTTTGGGAGACTTGATGTTTTGTTTTGCAAATTTTAGCTGGATCTGGATGATTTTATTTGTAAGAAAAGGCTTCCATCTTGCAACCCTACCCCATAGTCCAGACATATGGAGAACACGGGAGATTGTTGCCACATGTAGTACACAACCAGTACTTGCCAGAAATTCCTGCAGCTCCTTCAGTGTTGCTGTAGGTTTCTCGGCAGCCTCCCTGACCACTTTTCATCTTGTCTTTTCATCAATTTTGGAGGGACATCTAGTTCTTTGCAACATCACTGTTGTCCCATACTTTCTCCACTTTTTGATGTCTTCACTGTGTCCCGTGGTATATACAGTGCTGTGGAAATTTTTTTGTACCCTTCTCCTGACTGATACCTTTCAACAATGAGATCTGTTTGATGCTTTGTAAGCTCTCTGCAAACCATGACTTTTGCTGTAGCAGGCAACTGAGTAAATGTCACAAAAATCCTACTAAGACAGCTAAACTTTATTTGAGGTCAGTCAGAGTCTCTTTAATTGATGGCAGGTGTGTTCCCAAGAGGACTGAATGTTGTAATTAAATCAAAAGGTGCTTCAACAAAGTATTAGTTTAAGGATGTGCACGCTTATGCAACCAGCTTATTGTACATTCTTTATTTTTTATATTTTTCCCCTAACAGATTTGTTTGTTTTTCAATTACATTGAACGGATTATAGGTCACATTAAAGGTGGAAAAAGTTTTGAAATGATTTATTGTGATCTCATTTTTATATCACAAAAACTTGACATTTTAACAGGGGTGTGTACACATTTTATATCCACTGTATCACTGACACCAAATGAAATACTTCTCCCAAAGATGCCCACACAAGGACTTTACTAATGACAAATTGAATAATTTCCCCAAATGAACCCTTCTGAATTTGTCCAGTATTGCCAAAGACGTTCACTGGCACCAAATAAAACATTTCCCCCAGCGATCATTTCAATAGTATGTCCATGGCTGCAGAAGCATTTCACTGACACCAAATGAAATATTTCTCCCACTGATCCCTGCAGTACATTGTGCATGTCTGTGTAAGCACTTCACTAACACCAAATTAAACATTTCCCCCAGTGATCCCTGGACAAGCACTTTTACTGACACCAAATGAAGGGTTTTCCCCAGTAACTCTTCCAGTAGTTTGTCTGTGTATGCACATACACTTAACTGACACCATATGTAACATTTCCCACAGTTATCCCTTTGGTAGTTTTTCCATGTCTACATAAGCATTTCACCAACAACAAATGAAACATTTCCTCCAACAACATTTCAGTAATTTCTCCATGTGTCCCCAAGCACTTTCCTGACATCAAAATGAAAGATTTCCCCTAGGGACCACTTCAGTCATTTGTCCATGTCTGCACAAGCACTTCAATGACACTGATATGTTTTCCTATTTTGAGCCCAGCTGTGTTAATAAATTTAGAAGTAATAGATAAATTTAGCTCCAGCTTCAAACCACCTACCGATCCTATTGTTTCCTGTATTCCCAATCAATCCCCCCTGCCAAAATCACCAACACCCACTTGTCCCTCTCCAAAACCAAGAGCAGTACATCTGTGGGTCCTGATAACAAATATGCCACCGGCATTGGCACACACATGTTACTTAGGCAGTAGAGTGGGGAGAGGGACATACACCCTGCTGTTAGCATCTTCGGTCTCATCCACATTGCAGACTGCATATATAGCACTGTATGGTTGTGCCTATCCTGTCTTGGTAGGATTACATGTGCAACAGATGTATTACCTACATGGGGACATACCTCCATTTGTACAGTCCTGTACCTGTACTGCATCCTAACCAAAGACACTGTGTGTTGTACCCAGCCGTGGCATGTGTACCACCCACTACACTTACTGGTGTCCACTGTAGAAGGCCTGTGACACCACTACACCCATCAGCCATGTGGCACACGGACAAACACAACACAATCTGAACAGATACTGGTGACAACAATACAACATTGTTAATTAAAGCTATGATGCATCATGGCTGCACAGCTACACCTTCCAAGATATTAGCATTTCACTTTACTGCTGACAACATGCTACACATCATTCCATTGCTACACTGTTGTACAGTCACCCTGTGCATCAGAACCATGTTAGCCTGTCCTTGCATCGATGTTATGGATGCCAGGCAGTGGCACAGGTATCATCATATGCACAGGGTGTGTTGTTGGTTTGCCAGAGGCCTAGGCTGAGCCATACAATTGACAACGTGTGTGTGTGTGAGGGGGTTGAGTATTGTTATGGGCCACTGGTGATGTGTGTGCAGGTATGTGATTGCCCTAGGTTCATTGTTTATGTGTGTGTGTCTGCATGCACACACAGTTCCTCCATGTGGCTGCCTTATACAGGGAATAGTGGGACAGCTGCAGACTGTACCTGGCAGGGTTTGCAGTTCACCATCTCCGGCCATGGACACGGGACCTGTGCCTAGCAGGGGTGCTACAGAGCCAGGCTAAGTACTGTCCCCCGAATTTGACAGACATCCACTGGTTCCAGGTCCCTCTTGGGACTGGCCAGGGCCACGTACACGTGGTCTGCTATGATGGGTTGTGGACAGCCCTCCCCCACAGTGCTGGGGCTGGTACTGCCACTATGGGAGCGACTGTGACTGTTTGGATGTCCACGGTGACTTCCAGCTGCTGGTGTTGCTGGCATACATCCACGTGACCATCGCAACTGTCCTGCCTTGTCCTGATGCATGGACATGACATCTTGGATGAGTTCCAATGTCTCACCCCACCGTCTATCCATGACCTCGGTGTAATTACAGATGGCACCTGCTAGGTCACAGATGCTGTTAGTTACAGAGGTGTGATGAGCCCTCTGCACCCTTAGACCCTGTCTGGTGTACTGTTCCATGCGTGCCTGTGCCTCCATGAAGGTCTGGAACATGTATGTGGTTGAAATAGATGTTGCACGTCTGCCAGGTGCATGATGACCAGCAGTGCTCCTACGAGCACCCCTGCACATCTGCCTATGTGATACACCACCAGACAGCTTGTTCAAACCTCTCCTTAAACTTTATAACCTCAACCTCTCTACAAAATATGTCTCTGATGCCCGGAAAACTGAAACATTGATTACACTGCACAATGGCAGCCCCACCACTGATCCAGGGAACTACAGCCCAATTAGTCTAACAAGTACTATGTATGAAATAATGCTGCATGTCATATCTAAATTCATTAACTTAGACAGGTAATCTCCTGGCCCTAGACCCTAATCCATTTGCCTTTGTCAGAGGCAGATCCTGTCTCCCAAACCTGGTTACATTCTTTGCAAAGGTCACTAAAACCACAGATAACAGTTATTCCATACATACCATATATTTTAGCATAACCAAAGCCTTTGATACAGTTCATCACACTGGCATTATTGATAAGCTAATACAACTCAATATAAACCATTATTTTGACCATTGAATAGCTGGTATTTCCTTTAAATGTAAGAATGCTACTAGTGATGCTTACAGAGTTAAGTCATGGGCCCTTTTCTTTTAGGCATCTACTTTTCTGATTTCCAGGCCCAAGTCCAAGGTCTATGGCAAACTTATGTTTGCTGATTATTGCAAAGGGTGAGCAATCATAAGCTCTTCTAGGGACATTCAGATATGCCAACAACAGCTTGACAAAGCTAAATGTTAAAAAATGCTGTATGAGTCTATTTGGGAAAAAGAACTTTCTTAACTCATGCAATATCAAATGCACACCGACTAAAGTGAAACAGTTATCAGAGACATAGGTACCTACATTGACAGCACACTTTTGACCATCAAGTCACCACAATAGTTTTCTGAATCATTTTAATTAGCTAA